>NC_085990.1:18423686-18503686 GCF_030014385.1 Trichomycterus rosablanca
CGGTGTGTTTGGGATCATTGTCATGCTGGAAGACCCAGCCACGTTCCATCTTCAATGCTCTCACTGATGGAAGGAGGTTTTGGCTTAAAATCTCACGATACATGGCCCCGTTCATTCTTCCCTCAACACGGATCAGTCGCCCTGTCCCCTTTGCAGAAAAACAGCCCCAAAGCATGATGTTTCCACCCCCATGCTTCACAGTAGGTATGGTGTTCTTGGGATGCAACTCAGCATTCTTCTTCCTCCAAACACGATGAGTTGAGTTTTTACCAAAAAGTTCCATTTTGGTTTCATCTGACCACATGATATTCTCCCAATCCTCTTCTGGATCATCCATATGCTCTCTGGCAAACTTCAGACGGGCCTGGACATGTACTGGCTTAAGCAGGGGGACACACTTGGCACTGCAGGATTTGAGTCCCTCTCGGCGTAGTGTGTTACTGATGGTAGCCTTTGTTACTTTGGTCGCAGCTCTCTGCAGGTCATTCATCAGGTCCCTGGGATTCTTCTGGGATTTTTGCTCACCGTTCTCATGATCATTTTGACCCCACGGGATGAGATCTTGCGTGGGGCCCCAGATCGAGGGAGATTATCAATGGTCTTGTATGTCTTCCATTTTCTTACAATTGCTCCCACAGTTGATTTATTCACACCAACCTGCTTGCCTATTGTAGATTCACTCTTCCCAGCCTGGTACAGGTCTACAATTTTCTTCCTGTGTCCTTCGACAGCTCTTTGGTCTTGGCCATGGTTGAGTTTGGAGTCTGACTGTTTGAGGCTGTGGACAGGTGTCTTTTATACAGATAACGAGGTCAAACAGGTGCCATTAATACAGGTAACGAGTGGAGGACAGAAGAGCTTCTTAAAGAAGAGGTTACAGGTCTGTGAGAGCCAGAAATCTTGCTTGTTTGTGGGTGACCAAATACTTATTTTCCACCATAATCTATCTATCTATCTATCCATCCATCCATCCATCCATCCATCCATCCATCCATCCATCCATCCATCCATCATACAGGTGTACAGTCCAATGAAATTCTTTTTTCGCATATGCCAGCTTGTTTGGAAGCTGGGTTCAGAGTGCAGGGTCAGCCATTGTAGCGTGCCCCTGGAGCAGACAGTAGCTGCACAGCAGAGCCTAGATTTAAACCCACAATCTTCCAATTGATACCCCAAAGCTGTACCCACTAGGCTACCACAAGTGTAAATAGTTGATAGAATATTGAAGATACAATGTTTTAATAAATTAGTGGTCATGATTGGCTATCTATCCATTCATCCATCCATCAATCTATCAATCTGTCTGTACAAATGTCCGTCTATCCATCCATCCACCCATCCTGTCTGTCTGTTGATAGAATCCCAGTTGAGTGAGCCAAGGGTGACACTGGTAAGAAAAAAACTCCCCTAAAATGACAAGAAGAAACCTTGAGAGGAACCAGACTCAGGAGGGACCCATCCTCCTTGGGTGGCCTGGAGAATAATTTGAATGAATATAGTTGATAGAATATTGAAGATACAATGTTTTAATAAATTAGTGGTTGGGTATAAAAATCATTTCAACTTTGTTCTTGAAATCGAAACTTATATGGTTAAAAAATAACAATAATAGCAGTGGCCTTAACATGCTGTCATCCTTTAAAGTTGCAGTGTCAGCACATTAAGCCACATATTACTGCACATATTGATCTTGTCAGCTGAGCAGTGAAGCTAATGCTTTACACCTACCCATTCATACAGGTTCGGGTTCAGAAAGTGACCTTTCTAAGCTGCCTCGCCTTGCCTCATACAAAGTGCTTTTCTGACAACTCAGCAGTTTTGGATGGCTTTATGAATAGTAACATGAAGCATTTTGAGAATGCATGCTCAATGTAATAGTGTGTGTGTAGTTATCGGTAGTGTTTCAGTTGATTTACTAAAAATAATTGCACAAAACAAAAGCATAATATGCAAATATTTTTGCATGTACTAATTATTCTTGATAACAATGCTAAATTTAAATCCTAAGAGATTCATTTGACATGTTCTCTCTGAAAACATTGAAAGACTTTAAATATTTAATTATTTACTATGTTATCTGCAGAGTGCAGACAGGACTAGGCTGTCACATAATGTGTGATTAGCAGGATGGTTTAAAATAATAATAATAATAAATCACAATTACTGTATGCATATAAGTGAGAAAAACACCTCTGGTCATAAATTCCTGTTCAGTCTTCCCTTTATCAGACGTGGCCACTTGTGTTTGCTGAGCACCCAGCCCAACTCAAGACTGGAGGGCTGGACTATTAGTCTGCTGTGCTGGGGTGGCTGTTATTATTATGTAAGTAGATTGACAAGTTGACCTTTCTGATGGATTATGATGGGAGATACAAGATTGGTACAAGTGGATTACTTTTTATAATTGGGAAGCTGTGAATCAAATACTGCAGAATGTGCTAGTGAAGTGAAGTCAAGAATGGCAGTGGGTGTGGGGGATGGTCAATTTGACAAGGATAAGGAAAAACAAGCCAGTTAGCACCATCACCAAGCTATGACTGATGAATGCTATGGTCTGACCAGTAGCCACATGTGGATATGAAGCCTGGACACTGAGGGACTTTGAAGAAAGGTGCATTCAGGCCTTTTCCCATTTTTATTTATGCATTTTCTCCTGATTTTAGCATAGCCAATTAGTCTTTCACTGCTGGGGATCCCGATCGCTCTCTCAGACGCATGTGTAGTCCCTAGACCCCTTCTTATTTAGCCATGCTTGGATGGATTTGCATGTGAGGCTGGATATTGCAAACAAAGAGTCATGCACCAATCTCCGAGCTCCCCCACTTCTGAACAGGCACCTCAGGCTGCTAACCACGGTTCATTGCAGACACCACCCTCTTATTAGTCCGGTCTTTCCCACCAAGCAGACTGGTGGCCAATTTTATCAGCTGCAGGCACTGCCAATTGTGCCCGCTAGAGAACGCCCAGCCGACCAGTAGCAGAGCTGAGATTCTAATTCGAGGAGTTCTGCATTCAAGCGTTTGAGAACAAATGCATCAGAAAATTGCTGAAAACCTCATAGAGGAAGATGATGACCACTGAGAAAGTGTATGAGATGGCCAGAACAGAAAAGGAGCTACTGAACCTCATTAAGTCTCACAAGTTATGATACTTTGGCCATTTGATGAGACACCCATGTGACAACATTGAATGCAGTGTTATGACAGGACTTGTGGAAAGACTCCACCAACGATAAGCTGGACAACATCATGACATGGACTGTATCAGAGCTACTGTGCTACAAGCCACATAAGTTACAGTGCATTGGAGAAAGCTGACCCATCTGTGCAGCCAACCATCACAAAGCAGTTAAGGCGTAGTGATGGGATCCTGATCATTTTTTTATAGGGGCAAATGCTAAAGCTCAAGCCACCTCCTTGTTTTACACTCACTGTCCATTTGATCAGCTCCACTTACCATATAGAAGCACTACAATTACTGACTGTAGTCCATCTGTTTCTCTACATACTTTTTTAGCCTGCTTTCACCATGTTCTTCAATGGTCAGGACCCCCACAGTTCCACCACAGTGCAGGTATTATTTAGGTGGTGGATCATTCTCAGCACTGCAGTGACATTGACATGGTGGTGGTGTGTTAGTGTGTGTTGTGCTGGTATGAGTGGATAAGACACAGCAGCACTGCTGGAGTTTTTATACACCTCACTGTTGCTGCTGGACTGAGAACAGTCCACCAATCAAAAATATCCAGCAAACAGCGTCCCGTGGGCAGCATCCTGTGACTAGTGATGAAGGTCTTGAAGATGACCAACTCAAACAATAGCAATAGATGAGCGATCGTCTTTGACTTTACATCTACAAGGTGGACCAACTAGGTAGGAGTGTCTAATAGAGTGGACAGTGAGTGGACACGGTATTTAAAAACTCCAGCAGCACTGCTGTGTCTGATCCACTCATACCAGCACAATACACACTAACAAACCACCACCATGTCAGTGTCACTGCAGTGCTGAGAATGATCCACCACCTAAATAATACCTGCTCTGTGGGGGTCCTGTGGGGGTCCTGACCATTGAAGAACAGAGTGAAAGCAGGCTAAAAAAGAATGTAGAGAAACAGATGGACTACAGTCAGTAATTGCAGAACTACAAAGTGCTTCTATATGGTAAGTGGAGCTGATACAATGGACAGTGAGTGTAGAAACCAGGAGGTGGTTTTAATGTTATGGCTGATCGGAGTAAATCTTTTACATTGGGACTTGCCTGATTCTAGCCCTTTCTCAGGTTCCCAAACACAGCTCAGACTTCTTAACAAGCTCAGCAAGAAGAATGTTCAAGAAAACAAGAAAGAAACGTAATCTTGGATTAAGTAATTTACCAAATCCACACTTTGGTATTTGACAAAGCATGGCAGACTTTAATCATATCTGGCGCCTGGTGAAAATCTTCTCGCATAAGTCCTGCGTATTTACCTTGTGAACAATCATGAATAGGGTCTAACATTTAAACCCACAAGCATTTACATGTATATTTTTTTATTTAAAATCTAACCACATCGTATTTTAAACACAATAGCCACTTTGTTGCTATATTTCCCCCTTTCTATTTGTGTCTTTATTTGTATTGTTATTGTTTCATTTTTTTTGCCTTACATTTAACCTTTGTTTTCCTCCTATGCCCCTCATAACACACATTCTACAATCAATTCAATTTATAGTGAATCTCATTGGTTTCAGGGACAATTATGTACTGTACGATAGCAGTGTTTGGACCTTTTCACCTGTTCTGTTCTTGTTCTGTGACTGAACGATTAAAACACATACACTATGTGACCAAAAGTACAACCCCAAATCAGAAAAAGTTGGGACAACATGGAAAAAGCAAATAATAAAAAAAACAGAGTTTCTTACATTTACTTTGACTTTTATTTGATTGCAGACAGGATGAACCTGAGATATTTCATGTTTTATCTGCTCAACTTCATTTCATTTATTAATAAACATCCATTCCTGCATTTCAGGCCTGCAACACATTCCAAAAAAAAGTTGGGACAGTAAAGCATTTACCACTTTGTAATGTTGTCATTCCTTTTCACCACACTTAAAAGACGTTTTGGCACCGAGGATACCAAGTGATTTAGTGTTTCAGCTTTTATTTTGTCTCATTGTTCCTGCAAACACGTCTTAAGATGTACAACAGTACGGGGTCGTCGTTGTCGCACTTTTCATTTCAAAATTCTCCACACATTCTCTATTGGGGACAGGTCAGGACTGCAGGCAGGCCAGTCCAGTACCTGTACCCTCTTCTTCCGCAGTTATGCCTTTATAATGTGTGCAGCATGTGGTTTTGCATTGTCTTGTTGAAAAGTGCATGAACGTCCCTGGAAAAGATGAAGGCAGCATATGTTGCTCTAAGATCTCAATGTACTTTCCTGCATTAATGCTGCATCATAGAAGTGTAAATTACCTTTGCCAAGGGCACTGACACAGCCTCATACCATGACAGACGCCGGCCTCTTTGGTCTGGATGCTGTTTATGTACCAAACCATGATTACAATCACCTGTTTGGGATCACATCATTATTTAGTTTTTCACCTCATTACTTGCCCCCATCCCAACTTTTGTTGGAATGTGTTGCAGGCCTGAAATGTAGGAATGGAGGTATTAAGAAATGAAATAAATTTGAGAAGACAAAACATGAAATATCTTGGGTTCAAACTGTCAGCTATCAAATAAAAGTCAATGTAAATGTAAAGAACACTGCATTTTTATTTTATTGGCATTTTTCATACTGTCCCAACTTTTTCCGATTTAGGGTTATACTGTACGATAGAGTGTCTGGACTTCATAGACTTTTTTACCTGTTCTGTTCTTGTTATGTTACTGAATGATTAAAACACATACACTGTATGGCCAAAATAATTTGGACACCCTATCTAATTCTAACATTGCTGCTATTTAGTTTTGTGGTAACAGTTAATAAAAGCCTTTGAACACTTTTAGCATGACTCTGTCCCTGTGCACAAAAGTGAGGTCCATATAGACATGGTTTGGTGTAGCAGAACCACTCATGGAAAACCTTTCTAGAAGAGTGAAGGCTGTAATAGCCACAATGGCAATGGGGGTAACTTCATAGTAATACCCCTGGTTTTTCAAAACAATGTCTTTGTCTTTAAAAAAAAAGCTTTACGTTATATTACATTTTGTGTTTTCCAAAAATATAAAAAATATGACACATGGAAGGTTCTATAGTGTCATTTAACTTATATGGCTTCCAAAAGTCCTTGGATTCCTTGGAATTATGATTGACCACAGCTGACCTCCTTGTGCCTGTATTAACAGGACTGGTTAATAAATCTCTTTAGAGAAATTAAAAGCAGCAGATCATGTATTTTTCCAAGCTATTTAAAGCAACTTCAAATCCCTAGATCATCAAAGAATTGTCCTTGGAGAAAGGAACAATTGTCCTTTTGACACAGTTGGGAAAACAAATCTGTTATACCAAGAAAAGGAATTGTCTGCATAGTAAATGTAATCCTAAAAACAGTCATTAGTTGTTCTGGTCAAGGTGTTAATTCCAAAGAATTATAATCCCAGAATAGAGCAGAGCAGTAAAAGGTTGATTGTCTAAATCAAGGCTTAACACCAGTTCTCTGAAAGTAATGGGATTTTAGCTCCTAGCCGTCACTAGTACCAACTGTCTCCATAACTTTAGCAGGATTAAAAACTAAAACCTGTTTATGTTTCCTTCAGAACAGGCTTTAAGAGCCTTTGTATAGTCACATGGGTGCTACAAGTGGGAAGAGGAAGCAGTGGGCAGAGTCCTTTATACCTTCATAGTGACTGGCAAAGTAAAACCATTCAAGAAGAAAGGTCACTGTACACCAAGAATAAAATTTGGTAGAGATAGCTTCGTGGTTTTAAGGTGCTTTCATGTCTCAGAGCCTTGAAAGCTTGCACTAATGGATTCAAATATTGTATATAGATAAATTATTGCAAAATGTCAGGGTCCTGGTTCACCAACTGAAGCTTAATATTATCAAAATATTAAAATAGTTTAAATAAACGAATAAATTAATAACAGAATGGTTTGTCAGAAAAGAGTCCAGTGATTGACAACTAAGAGGATGTGGCATGAAATAACAGTGGTAGCTCAGTGGTTAAGGCACTAGCCTAGTAAACTGAAGGTTACTGGTTCAAGAACCCCACCACTGCCAAGTTGCCACTATTGGACCCCTAAGCAAAGCCCTTAACCCAATTGCTTACATTGTACGTATTTGGTCACAATTGTAAGTCACTTTGATTAAACCATAAATGTGCTCATCATTGTACAAGTCAAATTATTGTGACAGGGCTGGAACCCACATCACTATAGCGGGCACGAGGCAGATCCCACACGCCTGCAAGAATGGAAATAAAATCCATGTCCAGATATTTAATCAAGGTAAAACAACACTGTAATAAGCTACTAACAAAAGAGGAGATTTTCACAAATAAATATGCGGCCAAATTAATAGAAACAAAGTAACAGAACATCTGCAACCCGCAACAGAGAAAGTGGATAGAACAGGGATAGTGCAAAAGTGAAAACTGGATGTCACAATATGACAGGCTGCTCCAACCCACAGCGACAAGCCAGCTAGCAAATAGAACAGACAGAACTATCAAAACCTGCCAGCTCGGCTATGAATGTACAGAACCCATACCCTACCAGTGGTGTCTCCTGCACATGAACTGGTGTTACGGGTGATTTTGCTCTTTTCCAGTGCATTTCTCACATGAGGCCCAAAACAGTGCAAGACCAGGGGCAGTCCCAGAGCATTCTGGTATCACAGCTTCAAAGAAAAGCAAGTGTGCCCACAAAGGAGCTGGCCAGAAAGGAAGGAAGAAATTGTGATATAAAGGGGACCCTGGAGCCTAGTAACGCTCATGAGGCACAGGTGATTGTCAATTAAGAGTGATTGAAAGATCACATACTACTGCGCCCCCAGGCCACATCTGCAGGCCAAACTAGCCAGTGCAGAGGGACACAAGGCAAAGATGATTGTCAATTAAGAGAGATTGACAGATTGACACTATAATGAGCCTCTGTGCCTCATCTGCCGGCCAAAATAGGCCGCGACACAGCATGGCGGTCTTTGTATTTTAGTATTTTCTGTACCTAATTATCCAAAAATCTTACCAATGAGCTGTTGGAACATTGGTGACACTGACACGCTTAACATTGCCATGGGCTTAAGGCTTCTGTGAAGGTAAAAAGCTCCAGCTCTGCCTTTATTTTTGTTCATGTGATTAGCAAGAAACTGTTGTTCAAAGCAAAGCAAGGGATTTTTTTCTTGCATGGCAGCCACTAATTCCTTGGCAATGAAAAGCTTGCTTAACTGTGGATAGTGTGGTTCTTGGAATACATCTAAACAGAAAGTCTGAGACTGAAAGTCTTTTGTACTCCAGGCAGTCAGACTGTTTAACACCACATGACAGCAGGGACATTAAATTGGACTCAAACCATGCACACACCTACACTGTCATATATATATAAAAAACTTACATATGCTTTGATATTTTTATTTTTATATTTATATCTACATGTATACAGTGCCTTGCAAAAGTATTCAGCCCCCTTGAACTTTTCAACCTTTTGCCACATTTCAGGCTTCAAACATAACGATATGAAATTGTAATTTTTTGTGAAGAATCAACAACAAGTGGGACACAATCGTGAAGTGGAACGAAATTTATTGGATATTTTAAACTTTTTTTAGAAATAAAAAACTGAAAAGTGGGGCGTGCAATATTATTCAGCCCCTTTACTTTCAGTGCAGCAAACTCACTCCAGAAGTTCAGTGAGGATCTCTGAATGATCCAATGTTGACCTAAATGACTGATGGTGATAAATAGAATCCACCTGTGTGTAATCAAGTCTCCGTATAAATGCACCTGCTCTGTAACAGTCTCAGAGTTCTGTTTAAAGCGCAGAGAGCATCATGAAGACCAAGGAACACACCAGGCAGGTCCGAGATACTGTTGTGGAGAAGTTTAAAGCCGGATTTGGATACAAAAAGATTTCCCAAGCTTTAAACATCTCAAGGAGCACTGTGCAAGCAATCATATTGAAATGGAAGGAGTATCAGACCACTGCAAATCTACCAAGACCCGGCCGTCCCTCTAAACTTTCAGCTCAAACAAGGAGAAGACTGATCAGAGATGCAGCCAAGAGGCCCATGATCACTCTGAATGAACTGCAGAGATCTACAGCTGAGGTGGGAGACTCTGTCCATAGGACACAATCAGTCGTACACTGCACAAATCTGGCCTTTATGGAAGAGTGGCAAGAAGAAAGCCATTTCTCAAAGATATCTATAAAAAGTCACCTGGGAGACACACCAAACATGTGGAAGAAGGTGCTCTGGTCAGATGAAACCAAAATCGAACTTTTTGGCCACAATGCAAAACGTTATGTTGGCGTAAAAGCAACACAGCTCATCACCCTGAACACACCATCCCCACTGTCAAACATGGTGGTGGCAGCATCATGGTTTGGGCCTGCTTTTCTTCAGCAGGGACAGGGAAGATGGTTAAAATTGATGGGAAGATGGATGGAGCCAAATACAGGACCATTCTGGAAGAAAACCTGTTGCAGTCTGCAAAAGACCTGAGACTGGGACGGAGATTTATCTTCCAACAAGACAATGATCCAAAACATAAAGCAAAATCTACAATGGAATGGTTCACAAATAAACGTATCCAGGTGTTAGAATGGCCAAGTCAAAGTCCAGACCTGAATCCCATCGAGAATCTGTGGAAAGAGCTGAAAACTGCTGCTCACAAACGCTCTCCATCCAACCTCACTGAGCTCGAGCTGTTTTGCAAGGAAGAATGGGCAAAAATTTCTGTCTCTCGATGTGCAAAACTGATAGAGACATACCCCAAGCGACTTGCAGCTGTAATCGCAGCAAAAGGTGGCGCTACAAAGTATTAACACAAGGGGGCTGAATAATATTGCACGCCCCACTTTTCAGTTTTTTATTTCTAAAAAAAGTTTAAAATATCCAATAAATTTCGTTCCACTTCACGATTGTGTCCCACTTGTTGTTGATTCTTCACAAAAAATTACAATTTCATATCGTTATGTTTGAAGCCTGAAATGTGGCAAAAGGTTGAAAAGTTCAAGGGGGCTGAATACTTTTGCAAGGCACTGTATATATCGTTAAAACCTATATTGTTGCTTCTATTACATATATTCACTCATATATGTACACCAACCAGGCATAACATTATAACCACTGACAGGTAAAGTGAATAACACTGATTATTTTTTCATCATGGCACCTGTTAGTGGGTGGGATATATTAGGCAGCAAGTGAACATTTTATCCTCAAAGTTGATGTGTTAGAAGCAGGAAAAATGAGCAAGCATAAGGATTTGAGCGAGTTTGACAAGGGCCAAATTGTGATGGTTAGACAACTGGGTCAGAGCATCTCCAAAACTGCAGCTCTTGTGGGGTGTTCCTGGTCTGCAGTGGTCAGAATCTATCAAATGAGGTTCAAGGAAGGAACAGTGGTAAACTGGCGACAGGGTCATGGGCTGCCAAGGCTCATTGATGCACGTGGGGAGCGAAGGCTGGCCTGTGTGGTCCGATCCAACAGACGAGCTACTGTAGCTCAAATTGCTGAAGAAGTTAATGCTGGTTCTGATAGAAAGGTGTCAGAATACGCAGTGCATCGCAGTTTTTTGCGTATGGGGCTGCAAAGCCACAGATAAGTCAGGGTGCCCATGCTGACCCCTGTCCACCGCCAAAAGTGCCAACAATGGTCATGTGAACATAGGAACTGGACCACAGAACACAGAACAGTGGAAGAAGGTGGTCTGGTCTGATGAATCACGTTTTCTTTTACATTACGTGGATGGCCACATGCATGTGCGTCGCTTACCTGTGGAACACATGGCACCAGGACGCACTATGGGAAGAGGGCAAGCTGGCGGAGGCAGTGTGATGCTTTGGGCAAAACCTTGGATCCTGCCATCTATGTGGATGTTACTTTGACACGTACCACCTACCTAAGCATTGTTGCAGACCTTGTACACCCTTTCATTGAAACAGTATTCCCTGATGGCTGTGGTCTCTTTCAGCAGGATAATGCATCCTGCCACAAAGTAACAATGGTTCAGGAATGGTTTGAGGAGCACAGCAACGAGTTTGAGGTGTTGACCTGGCCTCCAAATTCCCCAGATATCAATCCAATCGAGCATCTGTGGGATGTGCTGGACAAACAAGTCTGATCCATAGAGGCCCCACCTCGCAACTTAGAGGAGTTAAAGGTTCTGCTGCTAACATCTTGGTGCCAGATACCACAGCACACCTTCAGGGGTCTAGTGGAGTCCATGTCTCGACGGGTCAGGGCTGTTTTGGCAGCAAAAGGGGGACCAACACAATATTAGGAAGGTGGTTATAATGTTACCTAACGTAACATGTATAATGTTCCTTCCAACCTTGGCAAAAGATCACATAAGATGTGCAATCAAACTGGCCCTATTTATATAAGCACAAAAAGTTACAGGCAGTATGGCTTTATCAGAACACATTACATGAGAAATGCAAATGAAAATCTAAAGAAATGTGAGCAACACAATGTTTTGTGAGCAACACTGCACCACTAACTTCACACTCCTGGCTGTTTGTCAAGGTCACTGGCAGATCATTTCTATTATTTCCAAAAGTCAAAGCTCATTTTTGCAGATTGGAACCAGAAGATAAGGGCGTGCTGGTTAAGCCCGTAAATGTGTGTACATAGGCGCACATAAGGTCAAGGACATAAAATGTGTCTGTAATTTGGTGGATTTCAGAATGGCCCACAGACTGACCTTTGCTTGAAGGGAACACTCATTAAAGCCAGCGAAAGGATTAGCATGTCTGTGTGTCTTGGCCACAGCTATGCTAACACACACAGAGGAAATGAGGGAGCAATTACAGGTTTTGCAGCAGGAGTACAGCCATTGCTCATGACAGGGTATCTTTGACTGGTGTGTCAGTCGTGTAGCATGGGTGCACATCTGCGTTTGTGGATGGTGGTGCATTTTACCCGATGTATATTATTAAATGGCTAAAAAAACATTATATATTTATGAAAATACATATTGGTACTTTAGCCAAGAGCTATGTAGTTGCAAACACAGCACATTAACCTCTAATCTCATGGCAATGTCAAGCTTGCTTGAATATAGATTGTATAACTAAAGTTTTAGCAGCTTCTTACTAATGCAAGACTGCACTGACTATTTGGATTTCCTTTTTATTTTGAAAAACACGACTTTTCCAGGCCAAAACACCTGTAAGACACATGAATGTCACAGCAGTCCTGGAGTTTCAATGTTGGTTTGTGACTGAATTATTGGCACATACTTCTTTGTCCAACAAAATACTTTTAAATATGATCAAATGTAACAGTTCGAAAGTGTACATATGCTTTTGAACAATTTTAAAGTCTACTTTTGATGGTGTAGAAAGTTCTGTTTAAATCATGGCCTGCTAATCTAAATTCATGGGAAAATGTGCTTAATTTCACAGACCTTGTTTTTTAAAAATCACAGATTTCTTCAGATTTGTACAGAAAAGAGCCACATTTCACGGCGGTCATTAAATAATACTCATGAACTGAATAATCGAATAAATGGAAGCTACAATACACAGCACAGCCTACCTTAACAAGTAAATGTAAACCTAGAACATCCAGTGACTGTGAAAGACTTCATGTTCTGTCTCATCTGAGCACACAGCGTCTATTTTTTCCAAAAAAGACCTGAAATGCTGAATCGTCTGACCACAATACAGCTTTCCACTGTGTGATGGTCCATCCTAGATGCCTCCAAGTCCAGAGAAGTCGACATTTGTGCATGTAACTCCGTATTGTAGTGCTTGACAAAGGTTTACCAAAGTAATCCCTCACCCATGTGGTTATATCAGCTATTGTGGAGTGGCGGTTCTTGATGCAGTGCCGTCTGAGGGATCGAAGATCACGGGCGTTCAGCTTGGCCTTTACGCACTGAAATTCCTCCTGATTCCTTGAATTATATTATGCACTGTAGAGGGGGTAATATGCAAATCCCTTCCGCTCTGTCTTTGAGGTACATTGTTTTTAAACATTTCAATCATTTTCTTACACATTTGTTAACAAACTGGAGATCATCTGGCCATCAAAGACTCAGCCTTTCCTGGATTCTGCTTTTGTACCAAACCATGATTACAATCACCTGTTGACATCATCTGTTTAGAATCACATAATTATTTAGTTTTTTCACCTCATTACTAGCCCAAATTGTCCCTTTTTTCTAATGTGTTGCAGGCCTGAAATGCAGGAATGGAGGTTTATTAACAAATGAAATGAAATATCATGAAATATATTGGGTTCAGACTGTCTGCAATCAAATAAAAGTCAAAGTAAATGTAAGAAACGATGCATTTTTATTGCATTTTCCATACTGTCCCAACTTTTTTCTGATTTGGGGGTTGTACAATTGTCTATAAATTGGTACAGAGCACCAGCTTTGCTCAATCATTCTAAGGCAGAAATACACTCTGGCAGGGCATCTATTGCAGAGCAACACATTTACAACACATTACAAGGGACAATTTAGAGAAGCAAGTCCACCTTCTGTGTGTATATGAAAGGTAGGAGATAATCAGAATACTTAAAGGAATTCCACACTGACACAGCGATATTATGCAATCACACACACAGACAGTAACTGTAGGTAAGGAACAAACCCAGATCTGAAGAACTTATGTTTCTGTGCAGCACCCGCTCAACCCACTGTGTCTCCAGACTCTGCAAAGGTGATTTAATTGTATAAATATTTTGTACAGGCACACAGATAATGTATTAATATAATGCACTTGATTTGTGCATTTCTTTCAGTTTTTAATGATGAATTTATAGCTCCTTAGAAGCTTGAGCCTCTGAAGACTGAATTCCAATTTTCTAATTACTGTATTACATGAGCCACATAAAATAATATTTTCCTGATGACTTTGGTTTTACATCAAAAGAGAATTTTACTGACCAGTTATGCTTAATATGCAAATGCAGATATAGAAACGTAACAGGGTTGGTTCATTTCAAAATGACTTTAAAAAAGTATTTTGTATACAGTAGGGACTACATGGTTCTACAATATTGCTTACGTCAGTCTTTTATAGATACAGAATACAAACTAAAAAGTAGGTTTTGTATTTAGTCCAAAATACATTAGTGTGTCTCAACACCCATATAGAATGAAAATGGTTTGGCAGACGGTGATTCATTTTTAGATGAGCTGTGGGATAAGGGAGACACCTGTTATACACCGATCAGGCATAACATTATGACCACCTCCTTGTTTCTACACTCACTGTCCATTCATAGATGCAGTGACACTGACATGGTGGCGGTGTGTTAGTGTGTGTTGTGCTGGTATGAGTGGATAAGACACAGCAGAGCTGCTGGAGTTTTTAAACACCTCGCTGTCCCTGCTGGACTGAGAATAGTCCACCAACCTAAAATATCCAGCCAACAGCACGTTGTGTGCAGCATCCTGTGACCACTGATGAAGGTCTAGAAAATGACCAACTCAAACAGCAGCAATAGATGAGCGATCGTCTCTGACTTTACATCTACAAGGTGAAGCAACCAGGTAGGAGTGTCTAATAGCTAGGAGTGTCTAATAATTAACAATTTAATGGCTAAAATGTAGCAAATTGCTGATTTTGATTAAAACCCCAAATCAAAAAAAGTTAGGACAGTCTAGAAATGCCTGAAATGCAGAAATGGGTGTACTGTATATTAACATTAAAATCAAGTTGACCAGGACCAGATATATTGGGTTCATATTGACTACAATGAAATAAAAATCAATATAAGAAACATTGATAACTGATATTTGTTTTGTATTTGCATTTTCCATACTGTTCCAACTTTTTCTGATTTGGGGTTGTATAAAGAAAGGGTGAACAATTAAAAAAAATTTTGGAACACTGATTTTTTAGCCAGACCTTATTGTCCAAATTCAGTGCCTGCTTATACATGTACACATGCTTTTGTGTCTGGATGGGCTGATATTTCCTCAACCACTCTTCTTAAGAGTAAGGGCTGCTATATAACCTCTTCTTTTGGCCATACAGTGTCTGTATTTTTGCATTGCATGTAACTGACCAGGGCATGTCATGTATGTTTTGTATTTATTTTTCCCTCGTCTATGTCTGTCTCTATTTTGAGATACTCCTAATTACAGTCTACCCATACCATGTGTGGCTGGACCATGAAGTGCAGAAACATACAAATCCCCTCCCCCACTCTCTCTCTCCCACTCTTCCTCCCTTTCTCTCATTTTAACACTTTACTTTTTTGTTGTAAATCACTAATTCAATTGCTTAAAAAAAGACATCTTGTGTAAAAAAAAATGGCCCAAATCAGGTATTCGGACCTGAATTATCCGGTATGGTGCAGCTAAAAGGGCTTTAAATCAGATTCCACCTTACCTAACAGTGACTGTACACTGACCAGGCGTAACATTATGACCACTGACAGGTGAAGTGAATAACACTGATTATCTTTTCATCACGGCATCTGTTAGTGGGTGGCTCGTGTGGTCAGATTCAACAGACGAGCTACTGTAATGCTGGTTCTGACAGAAATGTGCCAGAATACACAGTGCATTGCAGTTTGTTGTGTATGGGGCTGCATAGCCGCAGACCAGTCAGGGTGCCCATGCTGACCCCTGTCCACAGCCGAAAGTGCCAACAATGGGCACGTAAGCATCGGAAATGGGTCACGGAGCAATGGAAGAAGGTGGCCTGGTCTGATGAATCACGTTTTCTTTTACATCACGTGGATGGCCGGGTGCGCGTGTGTCGCTTACCTGGGGAATATATGGCACCAGGATGCACTATGGGAAGAAGGCAAGCCGGCGGAGGCAGTGTGATGCTCTGGGCAGTGTTCTGCTGGGAAACCTTGGGTCCTGCCATCCATGTGGATGTTACTTTGACACATACCACCTACCTAATTGTTGCATTGTTGCAGACCATGTACACCTTTCATGGAGACGGTATTCCCTGATGGCTGTGGCCTCTTTAAGCAGGATAATGCACCATGGTTAAACTAGCTATCTAAATAACAATGCTTAGACTGTGAAACAAATATTCTAAAGGAATAAATACAGAACCGACAACATCACACTTATGCAAAACTGCTGCTTTTATTTAAACTTTTACACACAGAACATTTCGCAGCATTTTTGGTTTCACTTACACATCTCGCTTTACTGCATGCCGTCCAAAGTGTCTACAATTAGAAGATGTGGATGTCAATCAAACGCGATAGACCAATTAGAATTGACGCAGAGTTGAGATTTTCTGTTAAAGTTCTGTCATGTTTTTAGATTATTAAACCCTGCTGGATTTTAAAGAGGACATCTGTGGCTAAAAACGGGGAAACGGGGTAATTTGTTTTATTTCATAACACTAATGGATTAATCGTTAAGGATGTGAGAGATCTCCAAGCCGGGACAAGATAAGTTTTCTTTATCTCAGGTGAACGATTTATAAAGCAATTTTTATTGTGTTTAAACAGTATTTTTAGATGTGGCAGTAGTAGATGATTTTTTTAAATGCTAAAAGTTGAAGTAGATCAGTGTGTTTTAATTTCTGAATGGCTGTTGCGGATGAGTTGTAGATCAGTGGCACATGTTAATCATGTCATTAAGAAGCACCTTGTTACGGCGGTTGCAGAGTGAGTGGCAATAAACGGCGGAACGTACGGTTGGAACGTATCTTGGTGTGTTATTTGCTTTACACACAAACAATGGCCTTATTTACATTAAGCAACAGTATCAGATCAGATTACACATTTTTTTCCTGCCAATATCGATCCAGTGATTTGGGCCAATATCGGACCGATACCATTACAGGATATTGGATAGGTGCCAGCCCTAACAAATACTAAAAGAGAATTTTTCCAAATAGTGTCTATATTATTGCCATTGGATTTTGGAATGGCACTAGTTCCTCTACTTCTGGCCATGTAGTGTAAATAATAAATATTCATGAAAAATCCTCTCTTTTATTATTCACAAACTACAAATAGCATATTTCTCCTCTCCACCTGGGTTCAAACTAATCTGACATCATTAGGTACTGGCAATCAAGTTTCCTCCACTGCCAACCCTCTTGCTTCTTCCCCCATCCTGTTTATTCCCTGTGTAGTGGTAGTAATGACTTCTCTCACTGCTCCACATCTGAGCACTTCCAATCTATAATTTTCTGCTTACCTTTCTTTCCTAATTGGCCAGACTACAGGTTCTTTCCAACAGCGCTGACCCAGTAACCCAGTGACATTTTATATTGATCACTCCACACGCTTCTTTCAGACCAATAAAAAATAAATGAACACAATCCTACATTCATTTGGTCTGTTTTTGCATCATAATGCGCTAAAACCAGTGTTATTATACTTCACCCGAATCAGAAATCCACAGGTTTACTTACTCTCACCTAGGGGCAATAAAAAACAGTCCAATCTTTGCATGTTTTTGGGGATACCAAGAGGAAACCATATGGTCAAACAGAAAACATGGTCAATGTCAAATTCCTTACTGACTTTGCCTGGAGGCATCCAGGTGAATGTGTCACAACACAAAGCATCAATCTTTTCTGTATATGACCTGAGTAGTTACAGGATAGAACCCGATTTCTCCACATGTACATTGTTTACCCATGGAAGAGTTAAACCAGCAAGCACTGTAGGATGACTAATCCTAGCAATGTTCAGAAGTTGCTGGGAATTTCCTGGTACGAGATCCTGAAGAACTCCTTCAAAGGTTTGTCTTAAAGTAGGGTGAGCATAAACGAGGAGACTAAGGAGCTAAGTAGAAAGGTTAAAACAGTGCAAAAACATGCAAAGAATAGCTCACACAGACTACAAAACCCGAATCCTGGACATTTTTGGTGATTTACACATCCAGACCGGTGGCTTTTTTAGGTCTAAAAAAAGAGGACATGTCCTGGAAAAGGAAGACGTTTGGTCACCCTGCTTAATGTTATGGTTGATTAGTGTATTAGTCAAGTCAGGAGGCTTTATTGTTATTTCAGCTAAATGATGAAGGTCTAGAAGATGACCAACTTAAACAGCATCAATAGAATCAGAATCAGACTTTATTGGCCAAGTATGCTCACACATACAAGGAATTTGACTTTGGTTATACAGATGCTAGCAGTGAACGATAAATACAATAAGGACAGTCTTAAACACACACACACACACACACACTCTCTCTCTAACACACACTTTACACATTCATACCTGTAAACAATTAGCATGTGTAATTCACATTATGGGTTAACGGTGCAGAGTTCTGTGCAGTATAAAAACTATAGAAAAATATATATAAATAAGAAATGAAGAATGTAAAAGACCAGTGTAAGCAGGGTTGCGAGTCATTATATAAGTTAAATAGGTCATTTATAGATGAGCAAAGATTAACAGTTCTGTAGTGTTCAATTGTTCATGAGCACAATGGAGTGTGGAAAAAAGCTTCTTTGTATCCTGGTTGTTCTGGTCTTTATGTGGCTGAAGTGTCGGCCTGATGGAAGGTGCCGAAACAGGTTATGGCCAGGGTGAGACAGGTCAATGATGATTTTCCCTGCGCGCTTCCTGGTTCTGGAGGCATGCAGGTCCAGCAGTGTTAAGCGATCGTCTCTGACTTTACATCTACAAGGTGGACCAACTAGGTAGGAGTGTCTAATAGAGTGGACAGTAAGTGGACACAGTATTTAAAAACTCTAGCAGCACTGTTGTGTCTGATCCACTCATACCAGCACAACACACACTAACACACCACCACCATGTCAGTGTCACTGCAGTGCTGAGAAGGATCCACCACCTAAATAATACCTGCTCTGTGTTGGTCCTGTGGGGGTAAAAGCGGGCTAAAAAAAGTATGTAGAGATACAGATGGACTACAATCAGTAGTTGTAGAACTTTTGTAGATGCTTCTATATGGTAAGTGGAGCTGATAAAATGGACAGTGTGTGTAGAAACCAGGAGGTGGTTTTAATGTTATGGCTGATCGTGTGTATGTCAGCTTAAAGCCAGCAGCTGAAAAATCATCCATAAAATAAAGTTGGAAAAGTTAAAAACTCGTCAAAGCAAAGAAAATTTTTTTTAACATTATTTTCTTGTTGAGACCTTTGAAGGGTTAAGGACGTGCATTTTTCTCAACACCATGAATGTTTCCTCTGCCGTTTTAATACAGAAGTTAGCTGAAGAAATATCAGTCGGCAGGCATGTGTTTGAAAATTGTCCTTATGAGTTTTGCACTGAAATAATTCCAGCAAAATTTTGTGAAACGTTTTATCTGTGATTCGAATGTAATCGAAAATGGTAGCTAGATATCTGAACAATCTTAATGCTAATTATAAGAAATAAAAGCTATGATGCTGTGGATTTACTTTATTAATCATTCTTAACTTACATCAGTGTGTTTGGTGAGGTTAGAGGGGGAGTTCTGTTCTGAAATGCCAATATTTCCGTATCTTTGGGTAAACATTAGAGGCACTTCATCTGATACGAAGAAACTTTCACTCTGATCACTTTTATAGAACTTGTTTGCACTTGCGCATTAATGTGTTTAACCACTGATCTACAATAAATACCAGAAACAATTCTAATCTAAAAGTAATTGAGGGGGGACGGACCAAAGAAAAGCAGCCATGTCTGGGTCATTCCATTATAGATGAGTTTGGATGGCAGGGCTACCTTTAAAATTGCGGGGCATTGTGATGCTGGAGGTTTTCACTGCTCCAGATCCTAATAAAGCTTCACACACTCATACACTGATCAGACCTAACACTAACAACACCTGACTAATATGCACAAAGCAAGGTCAGTCAAGAAATGCTTTGAAAAAACTTTAGTGGCATCTAGTGCTAATTCTTGAGAAAAGTACCCCTTTATAAAAAAAGAATGTACCTCATGATGTAATAAATTCAGGATTAGTGGTTTGATTTTCCTTAAATTAATTCATATGAGTCGTAAAGCTGTTAAATGTATCACCTCAATGCAGTCATCTGATAAAAGAACTGGTCGTTTAGTTTTAATCAGAATCAAACTTAGAGACAGTAGGACATCTACAGCACCTCCCCCCATTCTGCCCTGCTTATATGTCTGTTCTTTGTGAGGGGTAAGCAAGGGTTGTCTAAACTCATCAAGGTGAAACCTTATAGCACCCTGAGTTTAGGGTCAGCCTGTCTGCACTGCTCGGTTCTGTGTGTCTCCCATAAGAGCAACATATGGACGTCAGCCTCTTATGGAGTGTAAGTGGGCCAGCGGGCAGTTATCTTTAATTTATGCATTCATCATCATCATCACTTACATGAAAGTCAGTCATTCTTTATGTGTAATGTTGTAGTCAAGATAAGTATATGAAGTGTTAATTATTTTAACATCAATAGTAATCATAATTAACTGACAATGCAAAGCCAAATAAAACTCTAATCTTTGATGCTATGTGAATCTGCATGTGTATTTTGTATATCAGGACATTATACAGAGAGCAGAAGTGTAACCGAGTTAAGTTGTAGACGTTGATGTTGTAGACTGATTGCTGATTACTAAGTGCCTTGGCTCCTGTAATTTCCAGTAGTCCGTCTCAGGACTACTGGACACAACAAGGCATAAACACAACAAGGCATAAAAACACACAAATGCAAACCCAACGGGTTCTGTTCAGGCACACCAATGGACCAGTGCACAGTGGCATTGTCATGCTGGAGTAAAAAAAAAACCTTTCAATAATTATCATACAAACATAATGACAATGGGTGCGGCTGAAACACTTCAACCCAGTAATAAAAAGGGATTTCCACATACTTTGAGCTATCCCTAAACACTGACTTTAATAAAACACATCTGTATTGCTGTAAGAGGAAAATTCCTCATATGGATAAAATTTAGCCTATAAATGCAGGAGTTGGATGTTGTGTTATGGAAGGATGGAAACAACTAAATGTAATAATTAGGGAGTGTTTTCACATACTTTGGCTATAGAGTGCAAAAACCTGGTGTGATCAGGCTGTTATTAAGACCTATTACAGACATGTCCTTATTAGCCACATATGCTATAGAGTATAGGTTCCGCCTTTATGTGATGTGTAAACATTCAAGTATTTTATATAGTGCTATTGGGCTGATCATTGTACCTTTTACAACCCCAAATCAGAAAAAGTATTTCATGTTTTGTCTGCTCAACTTCATTTCATTTGTTAATATACCACCATTTCTGCATTTCAGGATCAATGTGATTCCAAACAGGTGATGTCAACAGGTAATTGTAATCATGGTTTGGTACAAAAGCAGCATCCAGGAAAGGCTGAGTCTTCGATGAGCAAAGATGGCCAGAGGATCTCCAGTTTGTCAACAAATGCATGAGAAAATGATTGATATGTTTAAAAACAATGAACCTCAAAGAAAGATTGGAAGGGATTTGCATATGTCTCCCTCTACAGTGCATAATATCATTAAACGATTCAAGGAATCAGGAGGAATTTCAGTGTGAAAAAGCCAAGGGCACAAGCTTAAGCTGAACACCCGTGATCTTCGATCCCTCAGATGGCACTGCATCAAGAACCGGAGGCATCTAGGATGGACCATCACACAGTGGAAACGTGTATTGTGGTCAGATGAATCAGCATTCTAGGTCTTTTGGAAGAAAATGGACACTGTGTGCTCCGGACCAAAGACGAAAAGGACCATCCAGGATCTGTCATGGTATGGGGCTGTGTCAGTGCCCTCATTTACACTTCTGTGATGGCAGCATTAATGCAGAAAAGTACATTGAGATCTTAGAGCAACATATGCTGCCTTCAAGACGTCATCTTTTCCAGGGACGTCCATGCATTTTTCAACAAGACAATGCAAAACCACATGCTGCACACATTACAAAGGCATGACTGTGGAAGAAGAGGGTATGGATACTGGACTGGCCTGCCTGCAGTCTTGACCTGTCCCCAATAGAGAGTGTGTGGAGAATTTTGAAATGAAAAATGTGGCAATGACGACCCCGTACTGTTGCACATCTTAAGACGTGTTTGCAGGAAGAATGAGACAAAATAAAAGCTGAAACACTAAATCACTTGGTATCCTCTGTGCCAAAACATTTTAAGTGTGGTGAAAAGGAATGGCAACATTACAAAGTGGTAAATGCTTTACTGTCCCAACTTTTTTTGGAATGTGTTGCAGGCCTGAAATGCAGGAATGGATGTTTATTATTAAATAAAATGAAGTTGAGCAGATAAAACATAAAATATCAGGTTATCCTGATAAATATCTCAGGTTCATCCTGTCTGCAATCAAATAAAAGTCAAAGTAAATGTAAGAAACTGCGTTTTTTACAGTAAGAAACTGTATTACCGTTATTATTTCATCTGGTGAGATAGTGTTTGGGTTAGATGTGTTTTTTTTATTTTTTTTAAATGTGAAGAGCAAAAAGGTTGAAACATGATGACAAAAAACCTGCCATTAGCTGCAAACAATGCTCCAGCCTTGCTACCTGCCTGGCCAAACAAATTTGCTGTGTATGAATGAAAGGAGGTCAGATTCATTTTATTTAATTGAAATATCAATACAACAGCAACTTCTGCTGTGTAGTTAGAGAAGCCAGTACAAGGGTGAATAAATAGGTCAATGTGGGACTCTTTGTATGTAGTGTGGATTTTGGTGAGAATTCACAGCTGGTGACATTTCACGCGTCTCCAACTTTTTGCGGATGAGGGTCTGCGAGTGGAGGTGCATGCGGCAAAGGAATAGGGATTGGTTAAGGGAATTTAGATTAGATTAGATAGATAGATAGATAGATAGATAGATAGATAGATAGATAGATAGATAGATAGATAGATAGATAGATAGATAGATAGATAGATAGATAGATAGATAGATAGATAGATAGATAGATAGATAGATAGATAGATAGATAGATAGATGTTCTGCTGGCGACGAGTTTGAGGTGCTGACTTGGCCTCCAAATTCCCCAGATCTCAATCCAATCGAGCATCTGTGGAATGTGCTGGACAAACAAGTCCGATCCTTAGAGGCCCCACCTCACAACTTACAGGAGTTAAAGGATCTGCTGCTAACATCTTGGTGCCAGACACCACAGTACACCTTCAGGGGTCTAGTGGAGGCCATGCCTCAACGGGTCAGGGCTGTTTTGGCAGCAAAAGGAGGACCAACACAATATTAGGAAGGTGGTCCTAATGTTATACCTGATCTATACATACACACATGCATGTGCATAAATATACGTACACACCAGTGGCGATTTCTCTAAGACTGCAAGGGAAGCCTTCCCCTAAAATGTCAAAAATTAAATGGTCAAATATGTACAGTTGTGTTAACATTTCATTGACTACAAATGCGTTAGAACACGTTAATCTCGAAGACGAGTTCGTTCAGAATCAGCTACTTATCACAAATCGACTGACTCGAACTTCTCATACATTCCCTTAGCGTCAATGCATTTACCCGCAGAAGCTGAGCGTCTCTTCACTTCTATGGGGCTGCATGTTTTTTTTTTTTTTCATTGCTTCGAAACTCGTCGGTCATTGGATAAATGCCGTGATTTTGTCCCGCCCCCGGACGCTGAGCGTCTCTGGAGGCGAATGGAGCTGTGGGCGGGTCTGGACGCTGAGCTTCTGCAAGATGATTGGAGGATCAGTCAAAAGGCTAGGTCCCGTTTTGATTGACAGCTATCACTGGGAGCTTCAGTCCCATCGCGGATTTTGCGAGTGAAGTGGAAAGACAAACTGCATCCCATTTCAGGACATTTTCTTGAAAAGGAACGGAGGGCAGAATTTATGTATAAATAAATTGACAAATTTTATAATGTAAGCCGACAATGAGCTTCCCCTCTTTGAAAGACCAGCAGCCGCCACTGGTACACACATACTTATACATCCACATACACATATGACTACATATAGGACATTTTAGGTACAGCTTGCCTGGTGGAGTTGTAGAGCCTTATGACTCTGGGGACAAAGGACCTTCTTAGTCTGTCTGTGGTGCAGCTTTGTGACATCAGTCTGTCACTGATTATACTCTAACACACTCATTGGCTAATGAGTGTGAACATATACTTAAATACTCAATACTCAAATGATTTTATCTTGTCTGATTCAACAAAATAGTTATTCTTTCTAATAAAGTGTTACCATCATTTTCAACCGAGTGCTTAAAATTCTGTAAATACATAAAATATGGCCCAATTTATCTGAACACACCCTTACTTTCATTGAAAAACTATAAAAGCGCTAAACGATTTCCTTTCACTAGTGATTAAGGTTAGGGTCCTGGTTAATTTGGGGTGTAGAATGGCAGTGTTTAGCTAGACATATACATATCATTTAACTCAGGAATGCGTTTTCACAGCAGGACCCTAAAAGTTGTAAGTAGTTCATGCATTAAGCTCAGTAGCTAATTTAAACATCAAGCCCTCTCCCAGTTCTCACATTCATTATGTCTGGTGCACAGAGAGAATAAACAGCAGGAGAAAAGCAAATGAAGGAACGGGGTTGAGGTTCGGGGCAGACAGTTCTGGATATTAATTAAGTCCAACTCGTTAGAGGCTCCTGGAAGTCTGGATTACTTAGACAATTCTGGCACAGCTGGATTAAATTAGGAAAGACGAGCCCCCCTGGTTTATGACAAATCAGCAGGAAAGAACTTGTGGGGGTGTTATTTGCAGGGAGGAAAACTTTTGGGGGTCTGCACTGGCTACTGAATATATTGTAGGTTTTGTACAAATACATAGTCTTGGTACATATTTTTAACATGTCAGTTAATAAAGTCATCAGATATGTCAAAGTGTACAGGGTGTCCCAAACAGCCCTGATTTTTCTTATTTAAGTTAATGATAACTACATATTGTATATACACTGATCAGCCATAACATTAAAACCACCTCCTTGTTTCTACACTCTCTGTCCATTTTATCAGCTCCACTTACTATATAGAAGCACTTTGTAGTTCTACAATTACTGACTGTAGTCCATCTGTTTCTCTGCATGCTTTGTTAGCCCCCTTTCATGCTGTTCTTCAATGCTCAGGACTCTCCCAGGACCACTACAGAGTAAAGTGCTTCTATATGGTAAGTGGAGCTGATAAAATGGACAGTGTGTGTAGAAACAAGGAGGTGGTTTTAAAGTTATGGTTGGTCGATGTATAGTGTCTTCATGTATAGTTGTAATATGTCAAACTACTGTATTTATTTAATTTTTTACAACTGTATTTACTCTATGCTGGAGCTGCTGTAACACTCGAATTTCCCCCACAGGGATCAATAAAGGAATCTTATCTTATCTTAGTTCCCCATATTCATTGCATTTAGCCACCTTTGCTAAATGTCATATAAACAATGACATCATTAAAGTATTATAATATTCAACAAAAAGTGGCACAGCTTGTAGTGTGGAGGCAGCACAGCTCTGGGTCTTGGGAACATGGGGTTCACTTTTTTGCTCATTTTTCCCTGTGTCCAAAAAAAAACAAAAAAAAAGACAACCAGACTTTATAGTACTATAAACTTAAAGACTCCATGCAATTAAAAACTCCAACTTCTGCTTCTTTTTAGTCTGTGTGATCAGCAACCAACTTTACTCATGCCTTAATGTGTCAATTTTGGATAAGAGCCTCTAAACAATGTAAAGCTTGCTTGGCTGTGGACGCAGACACTCCAGTTCCTGCAGATTCTAATCACTGTCGGGCGGCACGGTGGCTTGGTGGGTAGCACTGTCGCCTCACAGCAAAAAGGTCCTGGGTTCAATCCCCAGATGAAGCGCTACTGGTCCTTTCTGTTTGGAGTTTGCATGTTCTCCCTGTGTTTCCTCCCACAGTCCAAAGACATGCAAGTGAGATGAATTGGAGATGCAAAATTGTCCATGACTGTGTTTGACACAAAACTTGAACTGATGAACCTTGTGTATGTAACCAGTAACTACCGATCCTGTCATGAATGTAACCAAAGTGTGTAAAACATGATGTCAAAATCCTAATAAAATAAATAAATAAACTAATTATATAGATAGATTACATTACATTAGTTATACTGCAGGTACATTAATTAAAAGTCAAAAGTAAAAGTACACACTACAGAGATTCACATTATACAACCAAGTTTCTGTATAATCACAACACTCAGACAACACACTACAACAACAGGACCTGAGGGTACATATGGAGGTGTTATTTTGTTTTACATCATGAGGCTGTTATAGATTGTTAGTAACAGCTGTAAAATGTAAATAATAAAGTGACACGAGTGCAAATATAAGAAAATGTGCAGATTTATGTACAAAAGGTCTGTGCATGTGCACACATGAGTGTCCACAGATATGCACACACACATGCTCACCCACATACATAGATGGATTAATTAATTAATTAATTAATGGAAGACCTGGTTTATAGTGGTTTATAGATTTCCTCTCAGCATAATGTGACAGTTTGGGATTTCCTAATGTTTTCAAGAGTCCACTTACACATAGTTCTTAATGAGTGCAGTGTATCCCTATTTATATGGGCAGATAGAAGTCACTAGCTATAGCCAAACATATTAGTTGTGTGTTAGTGAGGAATTAGAGGACCAGGTCACAAATTGAATTGAATTACAGTGGTACCTTAAAAAAACAACGTCAATTGGTTCTGAGAGTGGCGTTGAGTTTAAAAGGTGTTGAGTTTAAAGGTATTTTTTCCCATAAGGATGTATAAAAACCTGTTAATGTGTTCCATGGTCCCGTGAAACTGCATATATTTTAGGCTAATGTTAAATAATGGGGTTGTTTTTGACACTTAAACACTAAAAATATCACAAATATAATATAAAAACACTGAAATACAATTTCAAAAACAGTTTATGCATTCACATGAGAAGCGGCAAAATCACTTTTGCGCTGGTTGTGCCGTTATTAAGCTTAACATGACTTATTGTACTGATTTCATAAGTGGACAGTACTTATGAGCAGTAATAATTAAGAGAAGCTTAGTGTTCCTCTCTCATTCTTTTAATACATTAAGTCACATTAAGCTTTTTTTAAAGATAAGTGTTTTAGACTTCTCATAATTTCTCAGCACCCTGAGCTATAATACAAGTTTAAAAGTGAAACAGGTGGAAAATGCATTTAAACACACATACATGTGGAGCTTTCAGAGTGAATTTGACTGTTATTCCACACAAATGCAGATTCGTCTCATACTCGCACTTTGATGACGTTTTACGCCAAGCGCTGAACAAAGCGGCAGACGGTAAACATCGAGTTTAAGGGTACAAATTTCTCTACGAAAGGCATTAAGTTTCAAAGATTTCGAGTTTAGGGGATGTCAAGTTACAAGGTACCACTGTCACTGAATTATGCTGTATGCATATTTTGAGAAAAAGCCACAATAATCTTATGAAAGTCATATTTAGTCACAAAAAGCATTAAAAGTCTCAAACTACCTTGACTGTTTTACATATAGGCTCAGAGCTCTGCTATTAGTCTTGTACAAAAATGGTAAAATGGGTTGCCTTATTACTTCTGGGACACAATCTATTGTAGCAGGCCAAATTAAAACCATAATTTGTCATTTACCTCATCAGAGTGTGTACGTGCACCATTAAGTGCACACTCAGGTGTGCCTGATTGAGCGTTTGTGCACCTGTGGCAGTTTCAGCAGTGTGTTTGAGGAAGTTTAATAGCAGAGAAAGCCTGAATATGATTTATTATCTAGAGATGATGTATTTACAATGTTTATGGTACAAGTGCTTACGTGCAGTGGAATTTAACCTCTTAAACATTTGACCTGCATGTTGCAGAAGCAGGAGAATGAGAACGTGTCCTGCAACACATGCCAGATTTCATCATAATGTAGTATAACCATTGTTGTGCTGTTGCCTTACTCGTAATGAAGAGCAGAGGTCAGAATTATTACACATATGATGCTGTAAAATGTTTGCTACATATGGGAAATAGTAAAGAAGCAGTCACCATGTTTTAAATATATCTAATAATGCCACATACTTTGATAAGCCAAAGTATTATGACCACCCACAAAACCTCTGAAGATGACCTGTGGTATGTGGAAGCAGGATGTTTACAACAGGTCCTCCAGCTTGTGTACATTCCAAGGTGGATGGTCCTATAGTACAGTGTATCACAAAAGTGAGTACACCCCTCACATTTCTGCAGATATTTAAGTATATCTTTTCATGGGACAACACTGACAAAATGACACTTTCACACAATGAAAAGTAGTCTGTGTGCAGCTTATATAACAGTGTAAATTTATTCTTCCCTCAAAATAACTCAATATACAGCCATTAATGTCTAAACCACCGGCAACAAAAGTGAGTACACCCCTAAGAGACTACACCCCTAAATGTCCAAATTGAGCACTGCTTGTCATTTTCCCTCCAAAATGTCATGTGATTTGTTAGTGTTACTAGGTCTCAGGTGTGCATAGGGAGCAGGTGTGTTCAATTTAGTAGTACAGCTCTCACACTCTCTCATACTGGTCACTGAAAGTTCCAACATGGCACCTCATGGCAAAGAACTCTCTGAGGATCTTAAAAGACGAATTGTTGCGCTACATGAAGATGGCCAAGGCTACAAGAAGATTGCCAACACCCTGAAACTGAGCTGCAGCACAGTGTCCAAGATCATCCAGCGTTTTAAAAGAGCAGGGTCCACTCAGAATAGACCTCGCGTTGGTCGTCCAAAGAAGCTGAGTGCACGTGCTCAGCGTCACATCCAACTGCTGTCTTTGAAAGATAGGCGCAGGAGTGCTGTCAGCATTGCTGCAGAGATTGAAAAGGTAGGGGGTCAGCCTGTCAGTGCTCAGACCATACGCCGCACACTACATCAAATTGGTCTGCATGGCTGTCACCCCAGAAGGAAGCCTCTTCTGAAGTCTCTACACAAGAAAGCCCGCAAACAGTTTGCTGAAGACATGTTAATAAAGGACATGGATTACTGGAACCATGTCCTATGGTCTGATGAGACCAAGATTAATTTGTTTGGTTCAGATGGTCTCAAGCATGTGTGGCGGCAATCAGGTGAGGAGTACAAAGATAAGTGTGTCATGCCTACAGTCAAGCATGGTGGTGGGAATGCCATGGTCTGGGGCTGCATGGGTGCAGCAGGTGTTGGGGAGTTACATTTCATTGAGGGACACATGAACTCCAATATGTACTGTGAAATACTGAAGCAGAGCATGATCCCCTACCTCCGGAAACTGGGTCGCAGGGCAGTGTTCCAGCATGATAATGACCCCAAACACACCTCTAAGACGACCACTGCTTTATTGAAGAGGCTGAGGGTAAAGGTGATGGACTGGCCAAGCATGTCTCCAGACCTAAACCCAATAGAACATCTTTGGGGCATCCTCAAGCGGAAGGTGAAGGAGTGCAAAGTCTCGAATATCCGCCAGCTCCGTGATGTCGTCATGGAGGAGTGGAAAAGCATTCCAGTGGCAACCTGTGAAGCTCTGGTAAACTCCATGCCCAGGAGAGTTGAGGCAGTTCTGGGAAATAATGGTGGCCACACAAAATATTGACACTTCAGGAACTTTCACTAAGGGGTGTACTCACTTTTGTTGCCGGTGGTTTAGACATTAATGGCTGTATATTGAGTTATTTTGAGGGAAGAATAAATTTACACTGTTATATAAGCTGCACACAGACTACTTTTCATTGTGTGAAAGTGTCATTTTGTCAGTGTTGTCCCATGAAAAGATATACTTAAATATCTGCAGAAATGTGAGGGGTGTACTCACTTTTGTGATACACTGTACATTCC
Organism: Trichomycterus rosablanca; assembly: GCF_030014385.1. Taxonomy (NCBI): domain Eukaryota; kingdom Metazoa; phylum Chordata; class Actinopteri; order Siluriformes; family Trichomycteridae; genus Trichomycterus; species Trichomycterus rosablanca. Next base: position 18,453,537 of record NC_085990.1, read on the forward strand.
GGTACCATCTCTTCCCCAAATAAATGATGCACATGTGCCTGGCCGTCCTAGAGATCCAAGAAAAAACAGTATTTATCAGACTATAAGACCATTTTTTGTTGCTTCAGTGTTCAGTTCAAATGACCGCATGCACACTGTTGATGCCTTTAACCAAAAGGGTACGGATGCACTGTGTTGTGACCCTATTCTGTTATTACCAGGATTAAAATGGTCAGCAACTTGCTGTTGGTCTGTGCCAGTTACAATAGCCCAATAGTCATCTAGCAATTACAGATTATAGCTAATCCTATTGACAGTTCATGATTATCCCATGCTGTTTCAAAGATACATTAACCCACCTGTCCAGCCATAACAATTTGGCCCTTCGAAGTCAATCAGGGCTTTATACCTTTTCATAGCTGCTGCACCTGTATTACCTAACATCTTGTATATCATTACTAGTACCATGCACAACTGCTATAAACTAGATGTCACTATTTGCATCTGTTGGGGGATGGTCATAATTATTTGGCTTGTCTGTGCATGTACAAAGCAACCTGTCTGATTTTTCCAAGTTCACACTACACGACTTTCGGAGCTGTTAGATCGCTGTACAGTTTACACTACACGACTGAATCTCTTGCAATCAGGAGTCTTTTAAGTCATTGTGTATTTCACACTACATGACCGATCAGCAATAGGGGGGTCACACACTACGCGACTGATCGGCAATAGGGGGTCACACACTACGCGACTGATCGGCAATAGGGGGGTCACACACTACGCGACTGATCGGCAATAGGGGGTCACACACTACACGAACGCCACGAGAACTCTGTCCTGACGAGTTTGTCTAGTCTCCCAAATTGCGTTTTGTCATGAAAACACACGCGAAAAGTGACAAGGGGTTTAATATTACCATGTCCAAAAATGTACATCAGTAAGAAGAGAGCGATTAAAGTTGTTTGTGTGCTCATATGCAGCGTAAAAGCAAAGCAACAGTTCTAATGTGTCATATTTCAAAAACAACAGTTCTAATATCTCATATACTATCAGAAACAACAGTTCTAATGTCTCATATTTCAAAAACAACAGTTCTGATATCTAATATATCAGAAACAACAGTTCTAATGTGTCATATTTCAAAAACAACAGTTCTAATATCTCATATATCAGAAACAACAGTTCTAATGTCTCATATTTCGGAAACAACAGTTCTAATGTGTCATATTTCAAAAAAACAACAGTTCTAATATCTCATATATCAGAAACAACATTTCTAATGTCTCATATTTTAGAAACAACAGTTCTAATATCTCATATTTTAGAAACAACAGTTCTAATGTCTCATATTTCAGAAACAACAGTTCTATATAACGATGTCTGTAGTAGCTGGTGAACGTGCCCCGGGTTCCCAGCGAAACAGATCTTACAGAGCTCAGAAAACAAGGCCTTAAGTGGTAGGTGGCTCATTAGGGCTGATCACCCGCAGCTGTGGGGCTGGCTATTTAAGCCAGCTCCGTGCAGCAGCGGGTGTCGCACCTTTTGTTTGTTTTCGCTCTCTGGTGGCAGCTCGTCCACGCTCATTTTGTAGCCTTGGGTGGTATCCCCTGGTGGCATAAGGCCATCCGAGTGTGTAGACCGTAAGGTCGAGGTAGTCAGTGTTCCTTTCTCCTCTCTTAGAAATAGCGTGGTGCGACGCCGTGCAGTCCTCGTACTGCTGTTTGTTTGACTCTATTAGCATTTAGCATTAGCGGTTGCATGCACGCCGTGATACGGCGCTGGTTCAGTGCTCCGCTGTATTGCACTTATTGAATCTAGGTGGCGACTCCGTAAGGCACTCGGTTGGAGCGCCAGCAACCCCGGTTCGAATCCGCATGTTTGAGCTTGCCTAACTGAACTAACTTGTTTTTCTCTTTTTCAGATCGGCGTGCTTCAGCTACTGCGACCGTAAGCTGATCGCTCGCTGATCGATACCTACGTTAGCCGACCGCTGCGCTGGGGCTAGCCGTCGCCGGAGGTTTTCTCCCGCACCTGCTCACCGTAGCGCTTTCAGCGCTAACGCGCCTTTCGTTACCCGCGCCAGATTGGCGTGGTGTTAACGCTCCCAGCTCTCGCCTTAGAGACCGGGGTTCGCGTCCGCTCTTTTCCTTTTTTTTCCCTTTTGTCATTTTGGGTTCGCTGCTTCAGCGGCTTCCGTCGGAGGTTCCGATCGGTTTTTTGGTTTGCCTTTTTATTTTCTCTGTTTACTTTTCTGTTTGTTATTAATAAACAATTTATAATTTAAAATTTATCTCTGCGGGTGAGTCCTCCCTTCTTCCCACGTGACATTCTAATGTCTCATATTTCAGAAGGAACAATTCTACTATCACAGATTTTAAATTTAGTCTGTTTTTCTCATGTCTCAGGTTTCTTCTAGGTACTAATTTTTTCCACATTCCAAAAATATCTCTGTAGGTGAACTTTAAATCGCCCCAGGTGTAAAAAAAGTGTAAAAATTAATAGGTGTGTAATTGAATCTGATGAACTATCAGCACTTTGTTCATGGGTCCTTCCACCAAGTTTACCCTGTTTTTTTGATTGGCCCTGGGCTCATCATGGCTCAGATTAGAATGAAGCAGTGACTTAAGATGAATAAATAAAAGAATAACATAAATTAAAAGAGATAGATTTAATGAGTGCCAGGTTTTTTTAACAGGAGGGACAGCATCCCTTTGCACCCAACCTCAAATTCCCTGATTATATGTTTTTCAGGTTGTAATTGAGCAGTTTTCCCCCTTCTGTTTTCAGTAATAACCCGAGGTTACACCAGCAGTCAACAGCTGAACTCTATTAACATTGCTTTATTGCGGTGGACTTTGACAGTCATGATAATGCTGATTATGAGAAAGGATAATTAAAACCAGTGATCAGATCATTTCTCTTAAAGAACTACAACTGCAGCAAACATGTTTTGACAGCCTGTTAATTTCCACCTCTCCCGGTATAATGAATTTTCTCCCGAAGGACTGCTAATTTAAATTGTCAACAACTTTAGCACTGTAGCATTATTACAGCAGATGTAATGTTATTCCTTAAACAATCTTATAGAGAGAAGTGAAATGTTTAAAACATTTATGAAGTATTACTGTTATATGTGCTCTAAAGTATGTGGACACCTGACCATTAGCTTGCTGGACATTCCATTCTAAACCACGGCCATGGAACAGCTATAGCAGCTTCCTTCTGGTAGGATTTCTGCCAAAATTTGGAGTGTCAAGACCTGGCTCACATCTGACGTTCCAAATCATTCCAAAGGTGTTCATTAGGTTTAAGTTCAAAGCTCTGTGCATACCACTATTTCCAAGTGTCACTTGGAAAAAATAACCTCATCAAACTATGTCTTAATCAACGCTGAGATTCTGAACTCCTCAATTCGAAACTCGGTGTTACCACCGGTCGGCTGGGCGCCATCTAGCGGGCATAATTGGCAGTGCCTGCAGCAGACACGTCTCTGCTCAGGTGGGATGACCGGACTATGTGGGTGGGGTCTTCAAATGCTGTGTAAGTACCCTGATTGGCAGATAGAAAGGCGCCTGTGCAGAGTGCATAGGTGAAAAATGGTTCCGCTAAGGGCTGCACGCGGGTCGGAGGAGGCATGAGCAGCAATATACCCACCTCGACTGCAATCAGGGATCCCCCAGCAGTGGAAGACGAACTGACTATGTTAAATTTGGAGAAAATGGGAGAAAATGCATAAAAAATTTCTTAATAGACTTCCCTTCTTCGTATGGAGACAGTCATTCTGGAGTAGAAAATAATCTTATTAAAACGTCTTATTACTGCCACAAAGATGGAAGCAGCTGAAACTCGGCTCTCTCGCAACTGAATAATAAGGAGGGAAAAAAAGAATTAAAGGCCATCATTTTGCTTCATATTTCCATTGACTCTTGTTTCACGATCCAGAAGTCTGTAGATTCATGTACAGTAGATTAATCTAGAATTAGGTAGGACCACATTCCTACCTGTAAAGTATGAATATAATGAATATGATGGACAAATCATGGCCTAGACGTTAAGGTACTTTACTAGTAATCAGAAGGTTGGTGGTTGCCAGGTTGCTGCTGTTGGTCCTTTGAGCAAGGCCTTTAACCCTCAGTTGCTCAGACTGTATACTGTCACTGTAACGTAAGTCGCTTTGAATGAAGACGTCTGCTAAATGCCACAAATGTGAATGTAACGTATGACTAGGATAGAATAATGGTTTGTAGCTGTTGTTCAAAGTTTTTAAGTGGTTTTTGTGGTTCCTAGAGTTTAGAAAACTCCCTTCCTGCATTAACAAAACAATGTCCTATATGTATTAATAAAGAAATAAAAATAAATGATTTAGGTGTGGATGGACATTAATCCTTTGATCTAACTTTGTTAGTAGTTGGGATGATGAATGAAACCTAGGCCTTATTATTCAACCCAATTCCTAATGTTATGTTCTGAATCTGGTGGATATAATATTGGTTTTTCACCACCTACCATACATAATATTGTGAAGACATTCAAGGAATTCAGAAAAATCTCTGTAGGGCACGGCCAGAAACCACTGTTAAAAGTATGTCACCTTTGAACCCTCAGACGAGGTTGCATAAGAAATGGTCATGCTATTTTGATAAATATAGCAACATGGGCTTGGGAGTACTTTGGAAAATCACTGTTACTTAACACAGTCCACCGCTGCATCCAGAAATGCAAATTGAAACTCTGTTTCACAAAGAGAAAACCAAACATCAGTTTTAAGTAATTCTATGCATTGAGAGAACGGCATAGAGTTCACTGGGCACATGTCAAATGGACCAAAAGATGGTGAAAATGTGTGATGTGGTCTTATGAGTTCCTATTTTTACTTGCTTTTTGGTGCCTTCTGTGTGAAATTGTTCCTGTTTTTCTCATGTCTCAGGTTTCTTCTATGTACTCATTTTTTTCCATTTTCCAAAAAATATCTCAGTAGGTGAACTGTCTGATTTAAATTGCCTCTAGGTGTAAAAATTATTAGGTGTCTGATTAATTCTGATGTACTGGCACTCTGTCCATGGTTCTTTCCACCAATTTGCCCTGTTTTTTTTCTGGGTAGGCTGTGGCCCCATCATGTGCCGGATTATAATGAATCTGGTGGAAGACTTGTTCTCAGAAAAAAGCAGTCATAGAAACAAAGGAGGTACTAGCTCAGTATTAGTGCCTGTGATTTCAAAATGACATGTCAGGGTATCAGGCACCTAAAAACATTTCATCCGTATATTTTTATAATCATCAGTAGCTATTGATCAAAAGCAGAAAATTTCAGTCAACAGCGCCAACGCAGCACATGGCCAGCAGAATTCAGCACACATACATAACAAGAATAACTGATAAAGGCATTGCAGGGGCTGTTTTTGTTCCCTTTCTCCCATCGTGACAATATAATCAAGCCATGCGCATTTAGATTCCTGCCGATTTCTCACCCTGCAGAGTTCAGCTGGCACTGATTTTCTAATACACTTTGATTATCTTTGATTAGCTGCATCAGGTGTGTTCGATTAGAGCTGGAATTAAGCTCTGCAGGATGATAGATCTCCATCAGCAGACCTTGGCAGTCAGAATATAATGGAAAACAACTCTTAAAAGACAGCCAGCCAGCTAATATACGCTACATGACCAAAAGTATGTGGACACCCCATTTCAGTTATTGAATTGAGGTGTTCCAGCCACACCCATTGATTTCAGTTGTATACATTTAGAACTTATATATGTAAAACTGCCCCTGTGCACAAAGCAAGGTCCACAAAGACATGGTTTGACAAGTTTGGTGTGGCAAAACAACCTGCACAGACCTTAAACCATGTTGAACACCTTTGGGATGAACTGTAACTTTTACAACTGGCAGTGCCCGACTCCCAGACACACTCCAAGCTCTTGCGGGGGGCGTACTCATATATTAATGCCAATAGTTTTGGAATGGAATGTCCAACTCATGGTCAGGTGTACATATACATATGGCTATGCAGTGTACTTGTCCTTACAAAATATACAAAGACACACTCCAAACTCTTGTACATAGCCTTCACAGAAAAATGAAATCTGCTATAACTGCAAAACAAGAGGGGGGTTTACTCTAACATTAATGACAATAGTTTTGGACTAGAATGTCCAACTCATGGCCAGGCATACATATACATATGGCTATGCAGTGTATTTATCCTTACAAAATATACACAGACACACTTCAAACTCTTATACATAGCCTTCCCAGAAAAGTGGAAGCCAATATTACTGCAAAACAAGAAGGGGGTGTACTCTAATATTAATGCCAATAGTTTTGGAATGCAATGTCCAACTTATGGTCAGGTGTACATATACATATGGTTATGCAGTGTACTTATTCTCACAAAATATACATAGATACACTCCAAACTATTGTACATAGCTTTCCAAGAAAAGTGGAAGCAGCTATAACTGCAAGACAAAAAGTGGGGGTATATTCCTATATTGATGGCAATAGTTTTGGAATGGAATGTCCAACTCATGGTCAGGTGTACATATACAGTGCCTTGCAAAAGTATTCAGCCCCCTTGAACTTTTCAACCTTTTGCCACATTTCAGGCTTCAAACATAACGATATGAAATTGTAATTTTTTGTGAAGAATCAACAACAAGTGGGACACAATCGTGAAGTGGAACGAAATTTATTGGATATTTTGAACTTTTTTTAGAAATAAAAAACTAAAAAGTGGGGCGTGCAATATTATTCAGCCCCTTTACTTTCAGTGCAGCAAACTCACTCCAGAAGTTCAGTGAGGATCTCTGAATGATCCAATGTTTACCTAAATGACTGATGGTGATAAATAGAATCCACCTGTGTGTAATCAAGTCTCCGTATAAATGCACCTGCTCTGTGACAGTCTCAGAGTTCTGTTTAAAGCGCAGAGAGCATCATGAAGACCAAGGAACACACCAGGCAGGTCCGAGATACTGTTGTGGAGAAGTTTAAAGCCGGATTTGGATACAAAAAGATTTCCCAAGCTTTAAACATCTCAAGGAGCACTGTGCAAGCGATCATATTGAAATGGAAGGAGTATCAGACCACTGCAAATCTACCAAGACCCGGCCGTCCCTCTAAACTTTCAGCTCAAACAAGGAGAAGACTGATCAGGGATGCAGCCAAGAGGCCCATGATCACTCTGAATGAACTGCAGAGATCTACAGCTGAGGTGGGAGACTCTGTCCATAGGACACAATCAGTCGTACACTGCACAAATCTGGCCTTTATGGAAGAGTGGCAAGAAGAAAGCCATTTCTCAAAGCTTTCTATAAAAAGTCCCCTGGGAGACACACCAAACATGTGGAAGAAGGTGCTCTGGTCAGATGAAACCAAAATCGAACTTTTTGGCCACAATGCAAAACGTTATGTTTGGCGTAAAAGCAACACAGCTCATCACCCTGAACACACCATCCCCACTGTCAAACATGGTGGTGGCAGCATCATGGTTTGGGCCTGCTTTTCTTCAGCAGGGATAGGGAAGATGGTTAAAATTGATGGGAAGATGGATGGAGCCAAATACAGGACCATTCTGGAAGAAAACCTGTTGCAGTCTGCAAAAGACCTGAGACTGGGACGGAGATTTATCTTCCAACAAGACAATGATCCAAAACATAAAGCAAAATCTACAATGGAATGGTTCACAAATAAACGTATCCAGGTGTTAGAATGGCCAAGTCAAAGTCCAGACCTGAATCCCATCGAGAATCTGTGGAAAGAGCTGAAAACTGCTGTTCACAAACGCTCTCCATCCAACCTCACTGAGCTCGAGCTGTTTTGCAAGGAAGAATGGGCAAAAATGTCTGTCTCTCGATGTGCAAAACTGATAGAGACATACCCCAAGCGACTTGCAGCTGTAATCGCAGCAAAAGGTGGCGCTACAAAGTATTAACGCAAGGGGGCTGAATAATATTGCACGCCCCACTTTTCAGTTTTTTATTTCTAAAAAAAGTTTAAAATATCCAATAAATTTCGTTCCACTTCACGATTGTGTCCCACTTGTTGTTGATTCTTCACAAAAAATTAAAATTTCATATCGTTATGTTTGAAGCCTGAAATGTGGCAAAAGGTTGAAAAGTTCAAGGGGGCTGAATACTTTTGCAAGGCACTGTACATATTGCTTTGTAGTATACTTATTCTTACAAAATATACACAGACACACTTCAAACTCTTCCAGATAGCCTTTTCAGAAAAGTGGAAGCCGATATAACTGCAAAACAGGTGTACTATAATATTAATACCAATGGTTTTGGAATTAAATGTCCTACTTATGGTCAGGTGTACACATACATATGACTATACAGTGTACTTATCCTTACAAACTATACAGTAGAGAAATAGACAATCAATACCCTTTATTGCTAGTTACACAACACTAACAAAGTGCTTTTCAAAGAAAAGTATAACTCACTCACTAAATAAATATTAGATTTGAGGGATCTTCAAAAAGTTTCCTCACTTTTATATTTTAAATCGTATCTGAGAGACTGAGAGAGAGCTTATAGTCCGGATTTAGTGCCATCTGATTTCCACCTTTGTGGACCACTCAAAGAAGCTTTAAGGGCAAGAAGATTTTCATGTGATGATGATGAGAAAGCAGCGGTGCATCAGTGGGGCTGAGAAAATGCATCGGCAGGTGACTATGTATTTTAAAATTCTTAATAAATAGAGTTGAAGAAAGTGCAGACACTTTTTGAAGAACCCTCGTAAAATGAAAAAAGAACATTGGAGTTTGTGGAAGTTCTCATTGCTGTGCAAAGGAGGCTTCAAAGTTTTTCCATTGATTGTTTTATTAAAATCCAATTAATTAATAGTCTTCATAGACAAACACTGGCAGCAGAATGGGTAAAAAACAAGGGATGCTCAAGGAAAGAGTGTTGAGTACCTACAAACCACCAACAGGGTGTTGGCTGGCTGAGAATCATTGATGCCAGAGGACATGTACGCTGTGGCATCTGGTATCGCCCAAAGAAGGGATAATGTGCCTCAAATTGCAAATACTTTTAATTAAAAACCAAAAAGCATAGCCACTGTTTTGAAATTAACACCTTAAAGTCTGTTTAAAATTGTCACTTTAACAATTGCAAAGAAGGACCTCATATTAATGCTCTTTGTTTGTTGGATGTCAAGTGTTCACATACTTTTGGCCATATAGTGTATGCCAGATAGCTGATAGATAACATGCAACTGCTTGAAAGCTGTAAATCCCCAACTCTCTCACCCACACTGAGTCCTCTGACAAACACATTCACACAGTAGTCCCTCTGTTTCCCTGTGTCTTTTGATGACTGGTGCGATGTTTGTGAACGCTCCTCTCTCTGACATCCCTGACATCACAGGCCGAGGTTTGACGGTGTGTGTGTGTGTGTGTGTGTGTGTGTGTGCGCTTGCAAACAATTAGTCCCTGTGAGTGTGAGAACTCAAGGGCAGATCCCTATGAGAGAAAAGAGGTTGGGGTGAGGGTTCACTGGCTGAATGGACAAGAGTCCCGCCACAAAACGAACTGCTGTCAGTGTAAACAAAGTTCCATGTCAGTCTCATTCAGGAAACGTGAGCAATTCCGAATTGATTCATTTCGGTGAGTGGGTGCACATGCTGAACCATCGCTAGACAACATGTTTTGTGTTTGGTAACCTCTGAGGTCACTGTCATGTCCTGTTTTTGGTCCTTCACTTTAAAAGCATCCCGGGCATTTACATATCAGCACGACCAGACAGAATTTAGGATAGAAACACTGCCAGGAAATGGGATTCTCCTAATCCAGACCAGAGTGTGTGTGTATAAATGTACATGTCCAGATGTTGCCAGATTAGGACATATGACCTGTCCTTGTGACCGCATGTAATCCCTTCTCGCTAGCTCTATAGTCTGCATTCTTTTGTTTTATATACAAATGTATTTACAAATTCTTCATCTTAATATGATTTATTGAAGCCCATTATGAAATTGTGCTTTTATCGCCAATAATCCTCAGAGAAGTTGTCCTGGGTCTGCCGGGTCGCGGATCAGGTCACCCTAAAAGACCTGAGGGTCAACTTGTTTATTTCAGGATTAAAGCCAAAATCCTGCATGTCCTCATTCATATTCACCAAACGATTTGTCATGGGATGATTTACAAGTAAACTCAGGATGAGGACATGGGTTAGCCAATCCCTGGAGGTTTATGTGTAAAAAATAGACAGACAGACAGAAAGATAGATAGAGAGACAGACAAACAGGTAGATAGAGAGACAGACAGACAGACAGACAGACAGACAGACAGACAGATAAATGGATAGATAGATGGATAGACAGACAGACAGAGACAGATAGATAGATAGAGGTTTACGTGAGATAGATAGATAGATAGATAGATAGATAGATAGATAGATAGATAGATAGATAGATAGATAGATAGATAGATAGATAGATAGATAGATAGATAGATAGATAGATAGATAGATAGATAGATAGAGGTTTATGTGTAATACATAGATAGATAAACAGATAGAGGTTTATGTGTAATAGATAGACAGATAGAGGTTTATGTGTAATACATAGATAGATAGACCGACAGACAGATAGATAGATAGACAGATAGATAGAGGTTTATGTGTAATAAATAGATAGATAGACAGATAGAGGTTTATGTGTAATAGATAGATAAATAGACCAACAGGTTTTTGAGTAAAAAAATAGACAGACAGGCAGACAGACAGACAGACAGACAGACAGACAGTAGATAGATAGATAGATAGATAGATAGACGGACGGACGGACGGACAGACGGACAGACAGACAGACAGACAGACAGACAGACAGACAGACAGACGACCTCCTGTCAACCACCAACACAAAACCGTCCAGTGAGCAGCCCAAGACTAAGCCAGATTTCTTGATCAGTTTGTTAAGTTTTCTTGCATTTCCCGCTCTGATGCATCCTCCCCAGCACACTGCTGCAAGGAAGACAGCACCCGCAACAACTGGTAAAAGAAAGTAGAGGCTGCTCATCCCTTTTCTGCACACAGCCTCTGTGTTGGCCCTCCAGTCCAGTCTACTGTTAAGCAAGACACCCAAGTACTTGTAGGTGCCCACCAGTTCAACATTCTGACCCATGATAGTAACATAACTTTTGTGGTTCTCTTCCTCCTGAAGTCCACCAACATCATCTTTGTTTTGGGCACATTTAGAAGCAGATGGTTCCTCATGCACCACTCAGCAAAGCTGTTCACAAGGTCTTTGTACTCACCTTCCTGAGCATCTCTGATACACCCGACCACCACACAGTCATCAGAAAATTTCTGTTAGTGGTGGTAGAGGTCTGACCTGTACTGGAAGTCAGGGTGACGAGAAAAGGGGAGAGCACAGTTGTCTGTGGTGCTCCAATGCTACCAATTAGACAATCAGACTGGCAGGTTCCCAGCTGCACATACTGGGTTCTTCCAAGACCCAGGCGATCATGGACCTGTCCACCCACATGTTCTCCAGCTTCTCCCCCAGTACGACAGATTGAACTGTATTGAACACACTTGAGAAGTCGAATTGATTATCACTTTGCTTTTGTCCAAATGGGAGAGCCCTCTGCAGTATCCACATCTACCTGCTGTTGATAAGCAAACTGCAGGGGGTCCAGAAAAAGGCTGACCTGAGGTCTTAGGTCTCAGATTTAAAAGAAAATCATTATTTTGAAAGCATTATTTGGCCAGTAAAATGAATAATTAGTGAATTAACAACATGAGTTAGACAGGGCATTGGTAATCTCTTGGTGCAACTACCTTAAATGGAAAAGTCATCATGCTTTTATCTATTCAAACTGAAGTAAAACATAAACCCAAGAGCAAGATGCTTGACCGAGGTAGAGCAATACTGTGGCTAAACAGCCACTAACAAAAAGGATAGGGAAACTCTCAAATAAATAAGGTGGCCAAAATAACAGAAACCAAGTAACAAATGAACAAAAACATCCACAGCTCACAACAGAGAAAGTGGATAGAAAAGGGGTAGCTCAGTAGAACTGTAAAAATATAATAGGCTGATCTATATAAATTAGAGCTGTGAAAACCCTGGAATAACAGAGAATCTGAAACAAAATCAGGGAGGCAATGCTTGAGCAGCTGCTGGAGTAGCCCACGCATAACATGGATTTGCATACAGGGTTATTTGCTCTTCCTATGCTGTACTGTTGTGATGCCCAAAAGCGCTGCTACTCTGGGTGAGTTCCTAGAAAGAGCTAAGTAGTGCCAGCATAAAACCAGATTAGAGCAAGCCCAGAATCACGGTTCCAGAGAAAAGCATGTTTGCCAGATAGAGGAACTGAAAAATCCATGAAAGACAAAAACATGCTATATATAATAACACCTAGTGAAGCTTATTAATTCTAACAAGGCACAGATGTCAGTCAATTAAAATGAATCTACACTGATCAGCCATAACATTAAAACCACCTCCTTGTTTCTACACTCACTGTCCATTTTATCAGCTCCACTTACCATATAGAAGCACTTTGTAGTTCTACAATTATTGACTGTAGTCAATCTGTTTCTCTACATACTTGTTTAGCCAGCTTTCACCCTGCTCTTCAATGGTCAGGACCCACACAGGACCACCACAGAGTAGGTATTATTTAGGTGGTGGATCATTCTCAGCACTGCGGTGACAATGACATGGTAGTGGTGTGTTAGTGTGTGTTGTGCTGGTATGAGTGAATCAGACGCAGCAGCGCTGCTGGAGTTTTTAAATACCGTGTCCACTCACTGTCCACTCTATTAGGCACTCCTACCTAGTTGGTCCACCTTGTAGATGTAAAGTCAGAGACGATCGCTCATCTGTTGCTGCTGTTTGAGTTGATCATCTTCTAGACTTTATCAGTGGTCACAGGACACTGCCCACGGGGCGCTGTTGGCTGGATATATTTTTGGTTGGTGGACTTTTCTCAGTCCAGCAGTGACAGTGAGGTGTTTAAAAACTCCATCAGCGCTGTGTCGTGCTGGTATGAGTGGATAAGACACAGCAAACACACACTAACACACCACCACCATGTCATTGTCACTGCAGTGCTGAGAATGATCCACCACCTAAATAATACATGCTCTGTGGTGGTCCTGTGGGAGTCCTGACCATTGAAGAACAGGGGGAAAGCAGGCTTAAATGGTATGCAGAGAAACAGATGGACTACCGTCAGTAATTGTAGAACTACAAAGTGCTTCTATATGGTAAGTGGAGCTGATAAAATGGACAGTGAGTGTAGAAACAAGGAGGTGGTTTTAATGTTATGGCTGATGGGTGTATATATCAGTCATCTGCGCCTCCATGCCCCCTTTGCTGGCCAAAAAATGTCAATACAGGAGGACACGACTCCAACCTGGCTGACTGCCAGACTCATTCAGCAGCTGTGACTAAATAATTGGAACACATACTTCTTTGCTTTAAGGAAAAATAGGAATTGTAAAAGTTATATGAATAACATGAAAAATCAGCTGGGTTTAAAATAAATAGCAGAACATCTAACATTTGGTTGTTGATGTCTCCTTTTCAGTTTAGCCCACATTTTTGATTAGGTTAAGATTTAGCTGATTTAGCTATTCCAGAGCTTTATGATGTGTGTTTTGGATTGGTGTCCTGTTGGAGCAACAGGGGTCAGGGTTTCAGCAGATTTGTATCCTTGGACTGTTGTCTACTTAAACTACGTAGAGTAGGACAATGTTTACTATGGAAGCAGTTCTATAACTCACTCTGCTCTAAATGCCAAAAATGAAAACGTAAATGCAACAGATTCCATCCTAGATTTCTTATTTTTAAAATATAATTCAATTCATAGCATAGCACAAATTCCACTGGCAGCAAAACAGCCCCAATGCTTGACAGTAAGTACAGTGTTAGTGGGTATGAATGCTCTAAAACCATATGTCTGGTTATTTTGACCGGACAACATAATTTTTGTCTCATCTGACCACAAAACTCTATTCTAAAAGGCTTTTCTTGGTTCATGATGATTTTGAGACAGAAGCCTTTTTTTCACACAGCAGGTTTATCAAGAACGTATCAAAGAAATCATAATAAAAATTGGAATGTCTCTAGCCTTAGCTAATGTCTGGGTTTATGGGATCCAAGAGAATTTCAGTGAAATTAATGAGAGGAAATCAGGGAGAAGATTACAGGTGAGAGTTTGCTGATATTTCTGAAGGCCAAAAGGATAATTTTCTATGAGCAGACGTAGGTCTTTGGACAAGGGTAATAGTAAGATGTAGGAGCATTTTGCTGTACCAACGGTCAAACATCAAGTTTGCCGTGTTTAAGCATTTATATAGATGTTGGACAGCTACATTGATCAGCCATAACATTAAAACCACCTACTTGTTTCTACACTCACTGTCCATTTTATCAGCTCCACTTACCATATAGAAGCACTTTGTAGTTCTACAATTACTGACTGTAGTCCATTTGTTTCTCTACATACCTTTTTAGCCTGCTTTCACCCTGTTTTTCAATGGTCAGGACCACTACAGAGCAGGTATTATTTAGGTGGTGGATCATTCTCAGCACTGCAGTGACACTGACATGGTGGTGGTGTGTTAGTGTGTGTTGTGCTGGTATGAGTGGATCAGACTCAGTGCTGCTTGAGTTTTTAAATACCGTGTCCACTCACTGTCCACTCTATTAGACACTCCTACCTAGTTGGTCCACCTTGTAGATGTAAAGTCAGAGACGATCACTCATCTATTGCTGCTGTTTGAGTTGGTCATCTTCTAGACCTTCATCAGTGGTCATAGGATGCTGCCTACGGGGAGCTGTTGGCTGAATATTTTTGTTGTGAGATGTTTACTCCATCAGGATTGCTGTGTTTGATCCAGTCATACCAGCACAACCTACACTAGCACACCACCACCATGTCAGTGTCACTGCAGTGCTGAGAATGATCCACCACCCAAATAATACCTACTCTGTAGTGGTCCTGGGAGAGTCCTGACCATTGAAGAACAGCATGAAAGGGGGCTAACAAAGCATGCAGAGAAACAGATGGACTACAGTCAGTAATTGTAGAACTACAAAGTGCTTCTATATGGTAAGTGGAGCTGATAAAAATGACAGTAAGTGTAGAAACAATGAGGTGGTTTTAATGTTATGGCTTATCAGTATATTCTTATAACCAAAACTGATTTCAAGATCTACAACAATTGTATTTTCTGTACAATTATTGCTTCTATCCCACCCATTGACATGGCCAATTTACCATTTACCCTCTAAACTATGCTTTAGTAGAAAGGGACTACAAAGGATCACCACTGATTATATAGAACATGGATGATGTTATAAAAGTCACTGTTGTGGTGCTGGTCGGAACGTATAAAATTTAGCAGTTCCATTGAATTTACTAGACACAGCTCACAGTGTACAGCTCATAGTGTACAATTAGGTACTATGGCTCATCTTTTCCATGAACAGATCTTTTAGTCATCATCTAATGCTTCATCTTCGTCTGACCAAATGCAGTTGTCTGACACTGTTGTCTGAGTATTTACATTATACAACATTTAGCACAGGCTTGTATTCAAAACGATTAACAAATTTGACCAAATACGAGAGTTTTTCAAAAAGTTTCCGCACTTTTTAAAATTTTAAAAACCAAATTACATCACTTTTCTGCATAGTCATCTTCTGATGCATTTTCCCAGCATAATACCAACTTTTTAATGCCATCAGCAAAAAATGTTTTCAGTTGAGCGTGTAGCCACTGATGCACCGCTGCGCTCACATCATCATCACATGAAAATGTTCTTCAACTTAAAGCTTCTTCGAGCGGTCCAAACAGGCGGAAATCAGATGGCGCTAAATCTGGACTATAAGCTCTCTCTCTGTCTCTCAGACACGACCAATTACTCCTCCTCCTGTTCTCACCGTTTCCAACAAAAATATAAAAGTGCGGAAACTTTTTGAATATCCCTCGTACAATGCTATCTATCTACCTACCTACCTACCCACCCATCCATCCATCCATCCATCCATCTATCTATCTATTCAGACTTGGCACAGTTTCTGATGCAACCCTCCAATATTTATCCAGGCTTGGGACTGGCACTGAGAGTGCACTGACGACTAAACCTCCCAATGACTAGGCTGTATTTGCCAGAGACTTAGAACTTGGAAATGGCAAGCAAGAGCACATTGGAAAGGCACAGAGCAGTGCAACTAGGCAATAGAAGGAGCCAGTTTATGTGGAGAGAAAATCAGGAATAGGATGAGCCCCAGGGGTGTGTGATCAGGTGATGATGAGTGCTGAGCATGATGGGACTTGGAGCTTGTTACATGTGCAGACTCTAGTCATCAATCAAGGGTGAACTTAGGGAGTCCACTTAGCGAGTCCTTCATTCATTTTTATTCATTAATTTTCATCAATCACTTTATCCTGGCCGGTCAGGGTCTGAGAGGGCCTTGTTTTACCGAGAAACATTCTGTAGTGAGGACTGTGTATCATTAGTTAGATTCAGTTTCAGTATTTGGAACAGAAAAAGGGTGGCAATTTTATCGATAAAGATCACATGCACATTTGGGGATTATTGTATTGCATCATAGTCTGGTGATTTGTTGCTTTGAATGTTCCGAATCATATTGAACTTGTGCCTGCTTTAAATGTATTATTCAAACATTAGATCATTGCACATGAATCATCTCAATAGTTTAGCCTCTGACCCCTGCTCAAAAAGAAAAAATGCAATAGATCAAAAGTTTCCACAGTATTTCCTGCCAAAATAGATCAAATGTTCAGTTTTAAACATGCGTTTCTGTGAAAGAAACAGTTTAGAAAGTTATAGTTTTTCTTTTCTGATTCACCATAGTGAAGGGCTTAGAAGAGATATGGACATTGTGACCAAAATGACCACCAACAAACAGTGGCGGTTCTAGACCATGTGAGGTGGGGGGGCCAGGCAGAGGCCAGAGGCTATGTTAGAGGGGCCAATTGTGCATTGTGGGCATTAAGAGGAAACAGTCGATATTCAATAGAATTGAACATTTTATTTATGCAGTTTTCAGTCTAAAAACCCCTTAAGACGGTCCGACTGGAAAATGTGGGTTACTCTGGTGTGCAGCTTTGTCGCCGTGTGTTTGCAAGAGTGGGGTGACTCACTCATTAGGGGGGCCGTAGGGGGGGCCAAGCTGGTTGTCACAGGGGCACTGGCAATCTGTTAGCAATGGGTGTAGCTACAACACCTAAACTCACTAATTAGAAAGGTTGACTTTTAAACAGGCTTTTGGACATTAATTGTAAAAGAGTCAAAAACTCTGACCTCTTTTTGCAGACATTGACTCATTTAATAAAGTGTAATAAAACTACTCTGTGTGTAATTCATAAAACTGTCATTCAGCATTCTAATGAGCTGTGATTTAGATGCATATGACACGTCCCAATTATCCTCTTATCCCAAAACAACTGTATCTGACGCACCCCAATTATTTCAGCTTTGAATCCCAATCCCAATACAGGTCTGTATAAATTATATGTAAGTGTTTTCACTAAAGATTCAGTTAAATATTAATAGAACGTTGAGCAAAGCAAAGATACACCGATGAGGCATAACATTATGACCACCTTCCTAATATCGTGTTGGTCCCCCTTTTGTGTATTCTGACACCCTTCTATCAGAACCAGCATTAACTTCTTCAGCAATTTGAGCTACAGTAGCTCGTCTGTTGGATCGAACCACACAGGCCAGACTTCGCTCCCCATGTGCATCACTGACCCTTGGCCGCCCATGACCCTGTCACCAGTTTACCACTGTTCCTTCCTTGGACCACTTTTGATAGATACTGACCACTGCAGACCAGGAACACCCCACAAGAGCTACAGTTTTGGAGATGCTCTGACCTCACAATTTGGCCCTTGTCAAACTCGCTCAAATCTGCTTGTCCATTTTTCCTTCTTCTAACACATCAACTTTGAGGATAAAATGTCACTTTGGATAAATGCCTAATATATCCCACCCACTAAAAGGTGCAGTGATTTAAACAGCTCTTAAACTGATGGCAGAATACTTGAGTTTAAAGCATTTAAATCTTCCACATGTGCAAATCTTCCATGATTGTGTGTTTTTTCTGTTTAATCAAGGATCTTAATGAACTAATTAAGTACCTGGTCTGACAGCTCTTAAGTACTTTATTAGAGGGATTCCTTCATTTGCAGATTATAATTAATTCTTTATTTTTCAATTTATCCTGATCTAAACTGCCCCTAGGAGTAAGTGATTGGGTATAGACTGGACAGAAATGCAATAGTAGACAAGCACCATCCACAGTGTTTCCAGAAAGAATTTGGGTCCACATTGACTCATTAGCCATAACATTAAAACCACCTCATTGTTTCTACACTCACTGTCCATTTTATCAGCTCCACTTACCATATAGAAGCACTTTGTAGTTCTACAATTACTGACTGTAGTCCATCTGTTTCTCTACATACTTTTTAGCCTGCTTTCACCCTGTTCTTCAATGGTCAGGACCCCCCACAGGACCACCACAGAGTAAGTATTATTTAGGTGGTGGATCATTCTCAGCACTGCATTGACAATGACATGGTGGTGGTTTGTTATTGTGTGTTGTGCTGGTATGAGTGGATAAGACACAGCAGCGCTGCTGGAGTTTTTAAATACCGTGTCCACTCACTGTCCACTCTATTAGACACTCCTACCTAATTGGTCCACCTTGTAGATGTAAAGTCAGAGACGATCGCTCATCTATTGCTGCTGTATGAGTTGGTCATCTTCTTGACCTTCATCAGTGGTCAGGGGACGCTGCCCATGGAGCGCTGTTGGCTGGATATTTTTAATTGGTAGACTATTCTCAGTCCAGCAGTGACAGTGAGGTGTTTAAAAACTCCATCAGCACTGCTGTGTCTTATCCACTCATACCATCAGTGTCACTGCAGTGCTGAGAACAATCCACCACCCAAATAATACCTACGCTGTTGTGGTCCTGACCATTGAGGAACAGCATGAAAGCGGGCTAACAAAGCATGCAGAGAAACAAATGGACTACAGTCAGTAATTGTAGAACTACAAAGTGCTTCTATATGGTAAGTGGAGCTGATAAAATGCACAGTGAGTGTAGAAACAAGGAGGTGGTCATAGTGTTATTCCTAATTGGTGTTTTTATTTTTAAATTACATTTACTGATATTTATAATAATTTGTAAATACTTTATGAAAATGGTTTTAAATTAGATCAAGCTTTTCACATATTAACTAATTTGCATATATTTACACCCACTCCAGATCTTCCATAAGTGAAAATAAATGGAAAACAAAACTATTAATGAATTTAATTTTTGTTCAGATGACAGTAACATTTGACTAAACATAACTTTGATGAATAAGGTTCATTAAGTCCCTGTTGATCATTTTTTGTTAATTGCAGTCTCCAGATTTAAAATTAATATTCGGAATATTTATACTCAAAAAGTCAAAAAGTAAAGTCTTGAAACTGTCAGGAAACAACCAAGTGTTTGTAAAAAGTAAAAAAAATAAGAACTGAATGTAGAGTTTGGAGCAGTCTGTGCATAAAGATGCTACGATCAGATCCCGGTCGCTCTGGCGACTCTCATGCCTGAGGCTGACCATAAAGCTTTTGAATGGTATGCAGAGGGTCAAATGTGTCTTTCTCTATCGCCAGTTCAGCTCTGACATCAACCCCTGTCATGCAAGCCTTTATTATTACCTAGCCCTGAGGGAGGAGGTAAGGTCTAAAGGAGACAGAAACAAGAGGACATCAGTGGGGATGAACTGAGTATTTGAAGATCAATCAAGAGTGTCAGGCCTACAAGGAACAGACTGACCACTTTTCTGACCTTCTGCAGATTAGTGACCTATACCTTAATGCTGTACACTAAGAGTATTAAATGAATCTCTAATAAAATGGATGAAATTATGTAGAAGAATATGAATAAATGCAGAGCTTAGGCTTACTCGTTTTAAATCTCAATCATGTTTTAATGCCACTTCAATGGTTGTATGGAAATGTTGTTGTGTAATGATATTTTGAGGTTGCTCCAGTGTTTTAAGTCTTACAGCTGTCCCTGTATGAACTTACTGTTTTCTCTAAATAAAAGCTGATCGCTGTCTTTATACCCTGAGCAAATGCACGCAAAATTGTATTTAGAACAGATGTGGGGCCATATAATGATTTAATAACTTAATTTGAAAAATGATTACCATCTGGCAGCATAAGTACATTTTTTGGCCAGCATATTATTTCATGGTTCCAGAGTGCTCAGGTGGCACAGTGGTAAATTCTGCAGAGATCTGGAGTGAATCTAAATGGTGCTATTGGCTGGTCGGGGTCTGCATTGGTTAATGTCTGAAGGGGCAGTAGCGGGTGGCCGAAAAAGCCTAGCCATTGGGAGGTGCACTTTTCAGTGCCAGCCTCAAGCAATGACCCATCTTTGTTTGCAAAGACTAAGCCTTTGGTGGGTTCTATTTTTATACCCATTTTATTTTGAGAAGTGACGGTGTAGTGCTCAAACGAGCTGTCAATCAAAACGGGATTCAGCCTTTCCACTGATCCTCCAATCATCTTGCAGAAGCTCAGCGTCCACACCCGATCCACACCACACTCAGCGTCCACACAAAATCGAGGCATTTATCCAATGACCGGCGAGTTTCGGAGCATTAAAAAAAAAAAATCAACGCAGTCCCATAGAAGTGAAGAGACGCTCAGCTTCTGCGGGCAAATGCATTGACGTTACAGGAATGTATGAGTTAAGTTAAGAAAATCAAGTCGATTTGTGATAATTAGCTGATTCTGAACGAACTCGTCTTCGAGATATACGTGTTCTAACGCATTTGTAGTCAATGAAATGTTAAAACAACTGTACATATTTGACCATTTAATTTTGGACATTTTAGGGGAAGCTGAGCTTCCCTTGCAGTCTTAGAGAAATCGCCACTGCTATCTACCTACCTACCTACCTACCTACCTATCAACCTACCTACCAGCCCATCCATCCATCCATCTAGCCATCTGTCCATCTTCAGTAGAAGCTTCATTCTGTTATGTTGGGTCAAAATCTGTAAAAACTGGTTGCAGGGTGCAAATCTATCTTAATTGAACTTGTCAGACCATTGGCATATGTTTCATAAAATAAATTATGCTAGACATTACAAATAAGCATTTATTTACACTATCTATATACCCATCCATCCATCCATCCATCCATCCAAATACTAAGACTCTGAGGGCGGCATGGTGGCTAAGTGGGTAGCGCTGTCGCCTCACGGCAAGAAGGTCCTGGATTCGATTCCCAGGTGTGGCGGTCCGGGTCCTTTCTGTGTGGAGTTTGCATGTTCTCCCCGTGTCTGCGTGGGTTTACTCCAGGTGCTCCGGTTTCCTCCAACAGTCCAAAGACATGCAAGTGAGGTAAATTGGAGATACTAAATTGTCCATGACTGTGTTCGATATAACCTTGTGTGAATTGATGAATCTTGTGTAATGAGTAATTACTGTTCCTGTCATGAATGTAACCAAAGTGTAAAACATGAGGTTAAAATCCTAATAAACAAACAAACTAACTAAGACTTTGTCTACATTTATGATCATTTTTCAAAGATTATAAACTTGTATTATTCAGTTTCATTAAGGGTCTCAGACCTTTGGCTCCCCATTGTAAATAAATATTAAGTGGTTGGTTTGTTGGTTGGTAAAGTAAGTAAGGTTGGTAGGGTAGATAGACAGACAGAGAGACAGACAGACAGACAGACTGACAACCACATTGCTATCTTATACACAGATTACACTGTGCCAAAATGTCAAAAGCAAATAAAATAACTTTTTTTTACAGGCTTCAAACCAATATTCAGATAAAGTTCAGCTACTGTTGAATAATATACTGTTATTATTATTATTCACCCTGAATGCCAATCTGTCAGGATAATGACCCATAATCAGCAGTATAATATAAACTGGTGTAAAACATTGATGACTAAGATGAAACTACTGCTCTGTAAGTGCATGGCCTATCGTAGGTGGGACACTTCTTTGAGATTTGAAAAGGAGTCATTAGGGACAGTATTATTAGGTTATTATACCTACCTAATACCCAGTAATACAGATTCAATGACCAATAAATCAATTTTTTGTAAATATATACAAACACAGTGAGAAAGTAAACCATGGAGTCTAAAAAGTAATTTAGAGCGATTTCATTTCAGCATAAACAATAACCTTGACAGATTACTGAATAAAAATGTACCACAGTTTAGAATTAGTTAAAAGGCTGAATTATTTGATTAAAATGTACAAATGTATTTTATTGTTTCTAGTTCACGGGAGCCGTTAGCTTAGCTTGCTTACTGCAGTTTGGACAGGGATGCTTTTTGGGATAATTTTGGGTTTTTATAAAGCTTTAAAACTAAAACATTCAAGTTGGGTATAGCTAAGATGCAAAATGAGTGAAGCAGTCTTAGTTGGACCCTGCTCAATTTACAAATTGTCACAAACTTTTTGGTATGACCAGGTCCTTACAGATTTTGATACCTTATATGCCATTATATTGACAATAGGGATATAAGTCAGGAATATATACGTACATCAGCCATAACATAAAATAGGCAGTGAGTGTAGAAACAAGGAGCTGGTTTTAATGTTATGGCTGATCGGTGTAAGTCAAGTATATATCTTGTAATCTTGTAAAAGCATTCCTAGGAGAGTGGAGGCTGTTAAAGCGGCAAAGCGAGGCCAACTTCATATTAATGCCTATGATTTAAGAATTAGATGTCTGGTAAAATTCTGTCCAGGTGTAAACATAATTTTGGCCACATAGTGCATGGTCTGGATGTCTTCAACATGTTCACACTTGAAAGATGATTGCGTGTGTATGTGTGAGTGAGTGCGTGTTAAAGAAAGACCCGAGGACACTGTCTGGCTTTAGTTAAAGAAAATCACTGTTCCTTGATTTATTTATCAAATAGCTCATGAAATTAGATATCCACGGTACCCTTGGGACTGAATGGAGCATAGAAAGGGTGAGGCAGGGCTAACCCTACTTCCTCAGATAATTACCAGCTGACATGTCCTCCAGAGAAACATTTTACAGTGTCCAGGTCTCAGAATCGAATGTTTATGTCAAAGTGATGCATGTAAGGTTATTCTCATGCTGACATTGTGCTATCAGACATTCAATAATATTTAGATGAAGTGAACGTTCAGTGGGGGCAGATCTCCAGTGGGGTTCAACACATGAGAAGCAGAAGGCAGTAAATCCTACTTCATCAGTCCTTTGGTTTATCTCATTTGCCAGCTGAAAGTGATTGATTACCGAAAGACGTCCACACTTCCCCAAACCCCAGTGCAGTGTTTCACTGTCCAAGTCAATTTGAGACTTGTTCTTTTTTTAACTAAGGCAGGATTTAGGATTGGTTTAGAAAAAAAAAATCTGACACAGTCATACATTTTTCATAATAGCTATTACAACCTTGCTATACCTGTTTTTCAGGCTGTCCTGGAAAGCACAGATAGCACTTTTCCACCAAAAGAACTCTGGTTACACAATGAAAGTAAAGAGCAGTAACATGATGGCGGAGCGCGTAGATTATCTGTGAGCATTTGTGCTGCTGTTACAGATGTTCGTTTTTATGTAAAAAGCATCGCTCAGCTGTTGGTGATGAGAAGACATAGACGTGTTTGTCTCAGTTGTTGTTTTCTTTAGTTCGTTGACGTGAGAAGCGTTTTGCGCTTCGCTTTCACCGCGACTCTCGGCGTAAATACCCGATTTGCTCAGCGCTCGGCTTGAGTGATAAAACATCACTCAAGTTCCACGACACGAACATCCATTTGTGTGAAACAACCATCAAATCCAGTCTAAAAGCTCCACATATATCTGAGTTGAGCCGCATTAACTTTACGTGTGGTGGTTATACAGCTCGGGGCTCTGAGTACACAAAAAGCTTCACCTAAATAAAGCGCAACGTGGCTTAATGTACTAAAAGTAACACACAGAAACACTCAATTTCTCTTCGTTATTACTTGTTATAAGCACTCTGTGCTGCCCAAATTCATTAGTCGTTGTTTTAGTACAACAAGCCACGTTAAGCTTTATTTTTCATGTTAAACGGTGATCGTTCTGTCTGGGTCACTTTTACCACATTATATCACACAGTTCATCGCTTTGAAAATATCAGCGAATATCAGCGGCAAACTGGCTCAAAATTTAATCAGGTGAACTTTAAAAGCTGAAAGTGGTTTAAATTCTATATAATGTTGTAATGTCTCATGTGAAAATGTCCACTCCAAACCTCTACACTGTGACACGCCCACAGATGTCACGGTTCGTGCTGAAAAACCAAGTATTCTGTGGTGCCAGATTAGAACGCAAGTTTGCTGTCTGGAACCTCTTTTTCGGTGGAAACACGTGGAACCGGTTCAAAATCAAATTCGGGAACGGTGGAAAAGGGCTATGAGAGAAAGAAATGGAGCTGATCTGTAGATGGCTGCAACATATTCCAAAAAGTTGGAACAGGGGAATGTTTACATCTGTGTCTGTAACAACTGTTGTAGCCCAACAGTGCAGGGTCTCAGTTGTTCTATATATTGCTTCTAACACACCCACATACCATGACATAACTTTTTGTTGGTAACAACAAGATGGTCATTTTCCTCTTTGGCTCTGAGAATGTGACGTCCTATATATATATATATATATATATATATATATATATACACACACACACACACGTGTCGAAAGAGGCGTGCAGCAACATGCTTTCGTCAAATGCAATCGGGTATCCCTGAGAAGCGGAAGACAAAATTGAGTGCGCTAAGTCGGAGGAAAATGGGGAGAAAATACATTAAAAAATATATATACAGTGTATCACAGAAGTGAGTACACCCCTCACATTTCTGCAGATATTTAAGTATATCTTTTCATGGGACAACACTGACAAAATGACACTTTGACACAATGAAAAGTAGTCTGTGTGCAGCTTATATAACAGTGTAAATTTATTCTTCCCTCAAAATAACTCAATATACAGCCATTAATGTCTAAACCACCGGCAACAAAAGTGAGTACACCCCTAAGAGACTACACCCCTAAATGTCCAAATTGAGCACTGCTTGTCATTTTCCCTCCAAAATGTCATGTGATTTGTTAGTGTTACTAGGTCTCAGGTGTGCATAGGGAGCAGGTGTGTTCAATTTAGTAGTACAGCTCTCACACTCTCTCATACTGGTCACTGAAAGTTCCAACATGGCACCTCATGGCAAAGAACTCTCTGAGGATCTTAAAAGACGAATTGTTGCGCTACATGAAGATGGCCAAGGCTTCAAGAAGATTGCCAACACCCTGAAACTGAGCTGCAGCACAGTGGCCAAGATCATCCAGCGTTTTAAAAGAGCAGGGTCCACTCAGAACAGACCTCGCGTTGGTCGTCCAAAGAAGCTGAGTGCACGTGCTCAGCGTCACATCCAACTGCTGTCTTTGAAAGATAGGCGCAGGAGTGCTGTCAGCATTGCTGCAGAGATTGAAAAGGTGGGGGGTCAGCCTGTCAGTGCTCAGACCATACGCCGCACACTACATCAAATTGGTCTGCATGGCTGTCACCCCAGAAGGAAGCCTCTTCTGAAGTCTCTACACAAGAAAGCCCTCAAACAGTTTGCTGAAGACATGTCAACAAAGGACATGGATTACTGGAACCATGTCCTATGGTCTGATGAGACCAAGATTAATTTGTTTGGTTCAGATGGTCTCAAGCATGTGTGGCGGCAATCAGGTGAGGAGTACAAAGATAAGTGTGTCATGCCTACAGTCAAGCATGGTGGTGGGAATGCCATGGTCTGGGGCTGCATGAGTGCAGCAGGTGTTGGGGAGTTACATTTCATTGAGGGACACATGAACTCCAATATGTACTGTGAAATACTGAAGCAGAGCATGATCCCCTCCCTCCGGAATCTGGGTCGCAGGGCAGTGTTCCAGCATGATAATGACCCCAAACACACCTCTAAGACGACCACTGCTTTATTGAAGAGGCTGAGGGTAAAGGTGATGGACTGGCCAAGCATGTCTCCAGACCTAAACCCAATAGAACATCTTTGGGGCATCCTCAAGCGGAAGGTGGAGGAGCGCAAAGTCTCGAATATCCGCCAGCTCCGTGATGTCATCATGGAGGAGTGGAAAAGCATTCCAGTGGCAACCTGTGAAGCTCTGGTAAACTCCATGCCCAGGAGAGTTAAGGCAGTTCTGGGAAATAATGGTGGCCACACAAAATATTGACACTTCAGCAACTTTCACTAAGGGGTGTACTCACTTTTGTTGCCGGTGGTTTAGACATTAATGGCTGTATATTGAGTTATTTTGAGGGAAGAATAAATTTACACTGTTATATAAGCTGCACACAGACTACTTTTCATTGTGTCAAAGTGTCATTTTGTCAGTGTTGTCCCATGAAAAGATATACTTAAATATCTGCAGAAATGTGAGGGGTGTACTCACTTCTGTGATACACTGTATATTCTCATTCACCACTTTGTGCCACTTAGTTCAAAGACAGTGTTTCACAGTGTGAGTTTGAAACCACCAAAAAAATGCAGTTCACCATCTACAGTTCATAATATCAAAAAGAAATTCTGGGAGTCACGGAAAATCTTGGTGTGTAAAGGCCAAGGGCAGAAACTGCTGCTGAATGTGTGAGATCATCAAGCCTTCAGGCGGTATTGCTTGAGAAACCGTCTTGCTCCCTTGATAGACCTAGACACATGAATAAGTGAAAAATCATTGTTACTTAACACAGTCCACTGCTGCATCAAGAAATGCAACCTGAAACTGTTATGCAAAGAGAAAGCCATATGTTCATTTTCTGTACAATTGTTGATGAGTTCTCTGGGCCCTAAGTCATCTGAGGTGGACCAAAAGACTGTAAAAATTTGTACTTTGGTCAGACAAGTTCACATTTGAGCTTGTTCTTGAGGAGAATGGATGTCGGATTCTACATGCCAAAGATGAGAAAGACTATCTAGACTGTTACTAACAAAAAGTAATGGGGGTGCATCAGTGCCCATAGCATAAGTAATCCGCATACATGTGAAGGTACCGCTGTTGCAGAGGCTTATATTGATATTTTGGGGAGACATATGCTGCCATCAATACTACGTCTTTTCCCAGGAATGTTTATTTTCGCAGGACAGCCAGAACAAGTTACTACAGAGTGCACATGCTTGACTGTCCTGCCTGCAGTCCAGCTCTGTCTCCTACTAAAAATAAAGAATGAAGAATCAGACAACTGTGACTGTTGAGCAGCTGAAGTCTCATATCAAGCAAGAATGAACAGAAAACTCCATCAGTTAGTATCTTCAATTTCCAAATGATTAAAAAGTATAATTAAAAGAAAAAAGCATGTGACCCAGTGGTAAACTTGCCTTTATCACAGCTTGCTTGAGTGCGTTGCAGGCATGAATTTCTGAATATGTTTCTATTTAAAGAACAGAATTAAGTTTGTCATTGAAAACAGTCTTACGTTTTTTTAGTCCCTTTGTTTTTATTGCATTTTTAAAGTGTATTAACCTCTTTTAAAATGAGGTTTGTAGATTACAGCTGAATATAGTGATATATATAGTGAATATAGACAGTGCGCAAAAAGATAAACAGCAACACAGTAAGGGAGACTGAAAAAGCAATGAAATAAAATAAATGTCTGGTAGTCGGCCTACGGTTTTATGTTGAAACGTCAGTATGGTTAGATTGATGAAACAGCCAAAGCTGAATATAGCAAAGCTGCATGAGTGATAGCACACATGCTATTCTGAATTTAGCCTGGAAAAGAGGGCACAGGAATGACAGTGATGACAGTGGCCCCATAATATAAAGTCATCACTGGCAACAAATGTGATTTGGCAGTTATTAATAACATTAGTGCTGGATTAGACCCGTGTCACTCCCTTTTATGTTCTCTCCCTTGAAGTCAAAGCAGAGCGAAACCACGATCATTCAACACAGGCCGCAAACAGGCACTTCCTTCATTAAGTAAAAAAATGGAGCATTTTATGTTCTGCATGTCATTTGTGCAAAGTAATGAAAGCTTTAATGAGTATTCATTACACAAGGTGAATAAAGGAAACATTTTTTTGAAGTTGTGCTCTCACGTTCCACCCACTCCACCACCGCCATGACAAACTATTCTGGGTGAACTAATGAATGCTAATGAGCTCTCACATATTAACACCACTGAGTTATTTCTGATTGGGCCATATGGGAGAGTGGGTGGGTTAAGTTCTGAATTTGGGCTGTAATAACAGATTCCCCTCATGAATCAGGAGGGGAAACCCCGCTAACACCGGAGTCCCGGTGCTACACTGAGCTGAGTGGGAGAAAAAGGAGGCATGAGGACTTCCTGTAAGAGGTCAGCAAACATCAGGTCATGTCTATTAATGTGCATCTAATTAGTCACTTTCGGAAACTTATGGATGTCATATTCCCATATCCGAGCTGTTGGTGCACACAAGGCTGTTAGCGGCCACATGAACAATGATTGGCCGGTTGTTCAGGTGGGTGGGACTAAGCCGGATATGGGTCTCTCTCTGTCAGACTGGTGCAATTACGACCTCTGCTGGCTGATTAGAGGTGCCTGCACAGAGATAAGGAAGGAGTGCTCTTAGGGTGTGTCTCTCCGTACACAATGCTAGGTGGCACAACACTCGTCAATGTGTGGGTAATAAGATGCGGCTTGCTGCCTACGTGCCCAAGTGTTGGCTTCAATCTTCTCGGTCAGAGCAGGAATCGGCATAGGCAGAGAGGAAGCACGATGTAATTGGGCAATTGAACGTGCTAAAGGGGGAGAAAAATGCATTAAAAAAAATAAATAAATAAAAACAAAAACAATAATGGGTTTGTTGACACTTATACACTGAAAATAACACAAATATATATAAAAAACACCAAAATACAATTGAAAAACAGTTAAAAATCTAAATAAAAATACAATAAAACCTGCACTTTACTTCTTTATTGTCTCCTTACCTTTCTTAGTCATGGAGATGCTTGATCTTGGAATACTGTATAGCGAGCTCTGTAATTCACATGAGAAGTGACAAGACTGCTTTTACGCTGGCTCTGTCATTATTTCCTATGGAGTGTGGCAGTGCACAAAACGTAACATGACTTACTGTATTAAAACAACGAGCCAGGAATTTCATTAGTGGAGAGAACTTATGAGCAGTAATAATTAAGAGAAGTTTAGTGTTTCTGTGTCGTTCTTTTAATATGAGCTATAACACAGGTTTAAAAGTGAAACAGGAGGAAAATCCAGCTAAACACCGATACATGAGGAGCTTTTGGAGTGAATTTGGCAGTCATTCTACACAAATGCAGATTCGTCTCATATTCGCACTTTGATAATGTTTTACTGCACTGCTCAAGCCAAGCACTGAACAAAGCGGCTGTTCATTGTTAATTTAAAATTAAATAAATATATATAAAAAAAATTTAAGCTGAACACATTGAGTTTAAGGGAAATGTCAAGTTTAAGGGTACAAAAGAATTGCAAAAGATTTCAAGGTTAGGGGACGTCAAGTTACGAGGTATGCAGCTGACTAGCTGTAGTCAAGACAATCTTTTATCCAAGAAAAGGAATAGCAGCAATCATGTCAAAGGTGCAATCATGTCAAGAGTCTAGAAAGTGTTAAGTTCATGTTAAGGACTATTCAAGACAATCAAGTCTAGAATTTAATCTAGAATTTAAAATTGTTACTGTGATAATGTTCAACAGAATTATACAGTTGAAGTCAGAAGTTTACATTTATTTAAACAGGACATGAATGTTATGGAAGTGTTGGGAAGCTCTTTAGATCATTGATTTGGCAGGGTAGAAAGTTATACACAGATCAAGCATAACATTATGACCACCTTCCCAATATTGTTTCGGTCCCTCTTTTGCTGCCAAAGCAGCCCTGCGACACCTTTCTATCAGAACCAGCATTAACTTCTTCAGCATTTTGAGCTACAGTAGCTCATCCGTTGGATCGGATCACACAGGCCAGCCTTCGCTCCCCACGTGCATCAATGAGCCTTGGCCACCCAGGACCCTGTCGCTGGTTTACCACTGCTCCTTCCTTGGACCACTTTTGATAGATACTGACCACTGCAGACCAGGAACACCCCACAAAAGCTGCAGTTTTGGAGATGCTCTGACTTTCACACTTTACTGTTTGTCAGTTAGGCAATAGTATGCATTTCTCCCAATCTCCAAGAGGAGCCGCAGACTAGCACGTGTCCCCTTCGACACCTATGCAGCCACCAGCCACTTCTTTTTCCCTGCTAGAGGCGGAGTCTCACAAAGAGCCGGATCAGGTGCATAGAGAATCAAGCCCTTACATGAGTCCTCCACCCCTTGTGCAGGCACCTCAACCAGCCAGCAGAAGTCACATTTGCAGCAGCAATGAGGAACACTGTCCACTTTCCTCTCTCAGACGTGGCTAATTTTTCCAGTTAGACACCTACCCAGGTCCACAGTATAGTTAACCTTTAAACTTTACAGATCATGATCTCAGCAATACTACCCAAGCAACTTGTTTCTGTTGTTCTGTAATGAATATCTCATCTAATCAAAAAAGTAGCTGTTCTGACAGTGTCTGATATTTGATATGACATGTCTTATTGACACCAGCTAACACAAGTATGTGAGCAGGATCAGTGGTACAGGCCATGCCACAAAAACCATGGACGGCAGTTGGCCACCAAGGTGTTATGGTGTGTTAAAGCTGTCAGACAATGAAAAACACAAACTTAAGCAACAAACAGCTCATTTTTCATTCTTCCCAAACCGGTTTTTACCTTAACATGTCAGATTCAACTAATCAGTGCAGTACACTGGAGTGAAATGAATACTGAAGAAATACATCAGAATGTTTACTGGAAAACACTGAAGTAAAATCCAGATTTAAGCAAGCTGTAAAGCAGAGTAAACACACACCACAACAAAGTATTAATTACCCGAAACCTTTGTAACATTTGTAACATTACACACAATTTAGTAGAATTTAGTAAATGCTTAGAAAGGTACAGTAAGTATTAAAATGTAATAAGTATTATATTCAAAACAGCATAAATTACATTTAAAAAGATGAGGTAAGATTGGGAAGGAACGCAGATGTCACAGGTTTTTGATCAGGACTCCTTAAGTGTTTACTATTTTAAAACACTAATTCATAGTCAGTGCTGCTTTGAGTCAGTGCCAAAACTTTCTTTCCAGTTTAAGTATTCTGTCAGAGACGGTTTAAATTCTTATACTTTGTACCATTAATAATTATCTGGTAAATTATGCTCCCATCACCATATTTTACTGCACAGATGACATTATCTGGCTGATGTGATCCTACATGAATGCCAAACATACCACTTAATATTCAGGCCATGAGATCCACTTTAGTTCCAACACACCACACAACTTTCTTGCATTTTATTAATTATTTTACTGAGTTTTCCAGGGTTTTTTTTATTAAAGAAAGAGTTTGGGTTTCTTTATTAAAAGGCCTTTTTGGTGACCTTAGAAATAGCCGATCCATTATCAACCTTCAGTTACAACCACAGACCTCAGTAACTTGGTCAGAGTGACAGTTTTTTTCCACATCTGTGCTTCTCTGTGATTACGTTCCAGAGCAATTTAAAACATGTCAGGAAACCATTGACACAGGTTTAATTTAAAGCTTGTGGCCAGTGTTCACGGGATAGGGTTCGGATCTAACACGACCATCAAAATTACTATGGTTATTTTCCATTAATATTTTACACTGGAAAATCTTTTGATTCATTCACAAAAAAGAGTTTAACGCTATGCTATACTGAACGTTGGAATGACATTTTAGAGAGCATTCTACACTACCATTATTAAAACAACATTTAAAGAAGTATCTTTTGGAAGATCAGTGTTCCAAATAAAAGCAGGCCTGTGGCTACCCTGCATATTAATCAAAAACTTAATGTTTGTTTTACCTCATACGGGTCACCTTACTGTAGTTCAAGCAATATGCCTACATCATAACTTTGTTGATAGATATACTTTACAGAAGTGTTATAAGAAATCAATGAACACCTGTCAGCCATCACTACATCAGAATGTGTCAGCCCATCAGCACTTTTTCTACTGTACATGCTGGGTTGTGTTATCTCTGACATCAGTATAGCGTGCTAAGACTCGCTGGCTGAACAACAACAGATCCCCCTGCCAAGCTACTTAGCCTGGCACGTTTCCAGAGATTAAATGTTCACATCAGGTGAACTTTGATAAGCTCTGGTATGCTTGAGCACTCCGAGTCGTGATATACGGGTCAGTAAAGACACACACAGCCACGTGCAATCAGTTAAATGTCAGCAGACTTTATTGGCCATGTAGGAAAACATTTGGGTTGTGGGTTTTTGTGGCAATGTGGTTAAATCCACTTGTGCTGTAATGTGAATTTCAGCGTCAGTTCAGTGTCAACAGAGAAACTACAGAGGTCTTTATCTCTGACAGAGAAGAAACGTTCTCTACATGTGCTATCTGACCTACACGGCTCTGATCTTGTGTTTTGCACATTCTGTTATTTGAGAGATAGAGTCAGTCAACATATTCAGTATATATTCATCTTAATTTACTAGGTTGAAGTGTATTTTCTGGTTACTGCCTATCTGAAGTTTTGCCTGCATCTTTGTAGCTTTTTCATTATTATTATAAATTTTTTATGCATTTTCTCCCCTTTTCTCCTGATTTTTAGCGCGTCAAATTTTTACCTAATTGTATTATGCTTCCTCTCTACTGGTGCTGACCCCCACCCGATTGAGGAGAGCGAACTGACACGTGCCCCCTCCGACATGTGAGCAGTAGCCGACTGCATCTTTTCACCTGCACGAGGCGAGTTCATATGCCAATCAGCCTTGTGCACGGAGAGCCACACCCTGATCAGCATTATTCCTCTACTCTGTGCGGACGGCATCAATCAGCCAGCAGAGGTCGTAAATGCATCAGTTATGAGGTCCCTATCCGGCTTCCTACCTGGAAGACCAACAGCCAAACGTTGTTCATATAGCCACCCAGCCCAGCCGGATGGCAGAGCTTCGATTTGATACGATGTATTCAAAATCCCAGCTGTGCTAGTGTATTTTACCACTGCACCACCACATAACCAGTACAAAGCAGAAATTTTAAATGAATTAATAAAACTACACAACATAAACATTTGCTTTTTATAATATTTTAGTAATTTTAAACTTACTGTACAGATTTTACTTTAATTTGGTGGAAAAGCACTATAAGGTCAAAAGTATGGCAACACCAGATGAGCTTGAGCATACCACAGCACACAACAGTCTTTAGGATGTCTTCTCTCAAGAAATTGGAGTGTGTTTGTGGAAATCCATGCCTGTTTTGAATTAAAAGTTTAGGCTTTGATATTCAGCTAACAAAAGCGCTAAAGTGTTTTTCTAATAACTAATGCTAGCTTCAGTGCATAAATGAGTCCACATTTATATGAAATTGCCTAACCTGTCCTTAGATGCACTGAAAGCTTCAGAAGGTCAGTAAGCAGTAAGCTGTTTTTGGACAGTAGCATCATGTACCAGTACTGGAGCTCCTCTCCTGCCCTGTTCAGAACAATATTACAACCCAGGGTTATACAGGGATATATCGGGCTATATCATAACTCACAGAGCTAAATCTATAATCCATTACTGGTAGTCCTCTCTTACACAACTGCCACTGTTTTAAAGATTTGTTTTTATCGTGGAGAGGGAGAACTAGATTCTGAGAGAGAGAGAGAGAGAGAGAGAGAGAGAGAGAGAGAGAGAGAGAGAGAGAGAGAGAGAGAGAGAGAGAGAGAGAGAGAGAGATGTCTGCTGACCGAACTGAGACATCTGCTGGTCATACATAGTAATGCATTTTTAAAATATGTACTATGTTATATGTAAAACAAGTGATAATACTATTAAAATACTTTATTTCTCCAATTTTAATTCAGTTTAAGTTTGAACCATTTTGACAATTTGGCAATTTTGAGTAGTTTGCTAGATCTGATATCTAGTGTCAAATTTTCCTGACTTATACTTATTACAAGTAGAATTTAGCATAATTTGAAAGTCCCTGTTTTTGTTATAAAACCTTTATTAGTTTATTTATTCATATCCAGCATTAGAATTATATTTAATAATTCAGCGTTTAAGTTAACATAAGCATTTTTACAACTTTACTACAGAGATGTTCACAAGTCACAAAATACGAGTTTGAGTCGAGTCACAAGTATTTAGGCTAGAGTCCGAGTCAAGTCACAAGTATTTAGGCTAGAGTCCGAGTCAAGTCACAAGTATTTAGGCTAGAGTCAGAGTCAAGTCACGAGTCTTTAGGCTAGAGTCCGAGTCAAGTCACGAGTCAATATAATATACACAAAACATATACTGGAAATGTACAATACTGGAAATAAACAAATAATATGGAAGTTCAGATAAAAAAAAACAACAACAGATTAGCAACCGTATTTTGCCGTTTTACTTAGTGCCTTTACTTTCCTAGGTACCAGTTAAAAGCTTAAACTGACGTTTTGTTTTCATTTTCAAGTATAGCACAGCGGCCAAAATCCAAAACACAGCAAATCCATAATACTGTTTACCTTAGCTTATGTTCTTCCAGATGCTATTAAATGTATAACTGTGTGTCCCATTAGGAAAATAATCTGTTATTTTGTAAATGTGCTTTTCTCGGTTGTGAAGTAAAACATGAACTCGTTAGAAAGCCAATCAAGCGTTTCATTGACAATCATCTGTGTGACGCTACAAAGTAAATACATGCAAATAACAGCATTTCTTACTAACAATTAAAATCAGAGGGTCTCATTGGTTCCGAAAGCGGTTCTTACAATCATTAGCACCAATTCTGTAGCAGCGTTCCATTCACATTATCTGTTACTGTGAAGTGCACTATGTATTCTACCATTTTAAGTAGGGAGCGACGCTTCATCACTACGCCGGAAGCTGGCTGGAACATTTACCCATTGCGTGTGTTGCGGGTTAAGACGGCCGGAGCGTTATTAGAGAGCAGAAAATGACTTCAGAATGACGTCGGATCATATATATATATATATATATATAAATAAATAAAACTGTAACACGTAACTACTGTTGCTGACTTTTGTTGTACTCAAGTCATTTTTTGCGAGTCACGAGTCGAGTCTGAGTCATTTGAAACGAGTCCGAGTCGAGTCTGAAGTCGCTGTGTGTGCTACTCGAATCCCCATCTCTGCTCTACTATCTTAAGATGCTAGTCATTTAGCAAACTATGTTTAAATTTCTGACATGTTAAGGTCATGTAAAGGGGGTTTGGTGGTGTCTATGATGTGAATGGCAGCGGGAATGTGAACGAACAAGCCAGAATTATAACAACAGGCTTGGACCCACCTAAGGGCACCACTGATGTGGTGTGTCAGCTTTAGAATATTTAAGGGACTGCACGCAAAAGTTAGAAAAACAGTTTCTTGTCAGACTTCTTAAGAAGCCGGAGTCCTGTGTGTTAGGAATGTACTGTAGAAAAGAAAGAAAGTGGAAGAAGGTATAATAAGGAAAAACAAGCAAGACAGCAATATTTTTCATATTTAAAAATAGTGACTAAATTACATGAATTTTCTAGGTAATGGATTGGTAATGGACTCATGTACTCATTTTAACACAAGATCAAATTTAAGCTATATAAATAGGTAATGACAATTAAATAATTAATAAAATACAACCCCAAATCAGAAAAAGTTGGGACAGTGCATGGAAAGTGCAAATAATAAAAAACATTTACTTTGACTTTTATTTGATTGCAGACAGGATGAACCTGAGATATTTCATGTTTTATCTGCTCAACTTCATTTCATTTATTAATAAACATCCATTCCTGCATTTCAGACCTGCAACAAGTTGGGGCAGTAAAGCATTTACCACTTTGTAATGTTGCCATTCATTTTCACCACACTTAAGCCGTTTTGGCACAGAGGATACCAAGTGATTTAGTGTTTCAGCTTTTATTTTGTCTCATTCTTCCTGCAAACACGTCTTAAGATGTACAACAGTACGGGGTCGTCATTGTTGCATTCGTTTCAAAATTCTCCACACATTCTCTATTGGGGACAGGTCAGGACTGCTGGCAGGCCAGTCCAGTACCCGTACCCTCTTTATCTGCAGCTATGCCTTTGTAATGTGTGCAGCATGTGGTTTTGTATTGTCTTGTTGAAAAAATGCATGGACGTCCCTGGAAAAGATGACGTCTTGAAGGCAGCATATGTCTGAGATCTCAATGTACTTTTCTGCATTAATGCTGCCATCACAGAAGTGTAAATGACCTTTGCCAAGGGTACTGACACAGCCCCATGCTGATAACAGTCTGGATCCAAAAAAGACCTGGAATGCTGATTCATTTTCCATACTGTTCAAATTTTTTCTGATTTGGGGTTGTATTTTGTAAATATAAATATAGTACATTTGGATATTGATGCCTGCAACAAACTCAAAAACAGTTTGGACAGAGGCATGTTTCCTATTAGTGAAAACTTATTGGTTTGGTAACTGAGGACACTTGTTATAGTTTTACAAGTGGAATTTTCATTCACATTCTTGCTTGATACGAGACTTTAGCTGCTCAACATTCCATGATTAACGTTGTCTGATTCTTCTCTTCAAGATGCATCAAATATTATCAATAGGAGACAGATCTGGACTGCAGACAGGCCATTCAAGAACGTAGACTCTGTGTCTAAAAAGCCACACTATTGTAGCACGTACAGAATAAGACCTGGTATTGTCTTGCTGAAATAACCATGGACCTCCAGGGAAAAGACATTGCCTAGATCAGTGGTCCCCAACCACCGAGGTCATTTACTTCCGGGCCACACAGAAAGAATAAATAAATACAGAATAGTCACAAGAGCAATTAAAGTTTGGGTGCTATTGTCTCCAATCACCACTAGGTGGGAGCAGCATCTCGTTGCATCAAAATAAAATTCAGGATTCACACTGATTGTCCATTCTACTGTATAGTAATTCTATTTTAAATCCTTCCACCCCTGCCGGTCCGTAAAATTATATCTTATATGAAACCGGTCCATGGTGCAAAAAAGGTTGGGGAATGCTGGCCTAGATGGCAGCATGGATCTCACTAAAGTGAATTAAGTGCATGTTTGGTACCTTCATATATATGCATGTCACTCATGCCCTGAGAACTGATGCAACACCATACCATGACAGCTGTTGGCATTTAACACAAAACACTTCATGTCCGTTTTTCACAAAACAAGTTGAAATATGGACTTATTTGCACAGAATTCAACATTGTTCTGTAGAGAGCTGATATACAGCATTTTCTTTATGTAATAGAGTTTCAGGTTGTATTTCTTGATGCAGCGGTGGACTATGTTAAGTGGCAATGGTTCTCTGAGGTACTCCTGAGCCCATGTTGCTATATTTATCACAGGAACATGATGGTTTCTTGTGCAATGCTGTCACAAACTTTCAACAGTGGTTTCTGGCCTTGCACTACACAGATTCCCTGAATCTTTTTACAATGTTATGTATGGTAGATGGTTAAAGACACACTTTATTATTAATCATAGATTGAGAAATGTTCTTTTTGAACTTATTGACAATTCTCTCATGACGGTACCGTTTGTTGTAAAGACTCAGCCTTGGTTGAATCCTCCTTTTATACTCAGTGTTTTACAATAAGCAGGTGAATTGGTAACAAGTGATAGTCATGACTGAGTTCAACATTCTATAAACATTTTACTCTTATTTTGCCTCTGTCCCAGCTTTTCTGGAGTGTGTTGCAGATATCAAATTCTAAATGTGTTATACCGAGGTACACATCTGCATTACGGTGGCCCTCAAAGGGCCGATAGTAACGTATCCTGCTGTGATTGCAGTCTGCCTTTTAAGTCTTGGACAAGTTGTTGTTTTTCTTAGAGGCTAAATTCTGTGTTTGGTGTCAAAATGCCAAATTTATACTGTATATTTATAATGTATATCTCCATTTATATTGTACTCCTTTACCACAGACACGTCCTCATAACACAAGAGACATCCTGGTTTCTCTTCTTAAAACACAAACTTGTATTCACTTTCCCATCTTTCATTAAATTACCTCCTTCTGCTTTAAATTTTCTCTTCTTGTACATTTTGGGATGATTTGTAAATATTTCTCAACATCACTTGTTGGAAAACCAACTCAGTTAAACACTGATGTGGAAACACTGCCATCTAGTGGCGGGATGGTCACTTTGCGGGACACAAAATCGGCCTGCATTGTGGGAGATGCAGTTTATGTACGATTTTACAGTGTATTTTCATATTAGTGACAATCATACGTCTTAAGCTCTCGGGCCTTGAGTTTGACACATGTGACCTATATGAATAAAGTTTTACAGTCAGTAATTTCAAATGACAAATAACTTCCTACCTACTACACATGCTGTATACATAATTTTGTCTACAAACTAACTTAAGAGCAAACATGTTGCACTTTTAAAACTACTTAACTCTTACATGTACCATGCATGCAATAATTATTAATATAATCATTCAACTTCAGGATAACTTGTATACTTAGTGTCACTGAGCTTGTTTGCTCAAGCTTTTATTAAAATAAATGAAAACTGAACATTTTCTTGCCTATTAATTATCCTGCCTCCTAATTGTAGTTTCAGTGAAATGCTTATTATTTGGAGAACAAAAGTCTTAAGTAACTGTCTAATATAACAGAATGACATGCTCCATCCTGTCCCCCCAATCGAGACGCTCCAGAACCACCACTGTTTTGCTCAATCCAATAACATGCCCTGTTCACTTGCCCTCCCCTCTATTTCACAACAAAACCTCCATCACCTTAAAGGCTTCACTACGTTATCAGCTCAAGTGAAGCATGTAAGATGAGTACTTGAAGCCTGAG
Source organism: Trichomycterus rosablanca (assembly GCF_030014385.1). Lineage (NCBI taxonomy): Eukaryota > Metazoa > Chordata > Actinopteri > Siluriformes > Trichomycteridae > Trichomycterus > Trichomycterus rosablanca. The sequence goes on from NC_085990.1 coordinate 18,492,452, forward strand.
GGATTGAGTCAACATGACTAGATTTAGAACTTGCCCAGAGGAGATTGTAATCTGATGCAATGCTCTTTTCAGAGCAGTAACTGATAAAAAGCTATTTATAAGCAATAAAAACTAAATGCTTCATTTTTTAAAGGATCCAGCATTATTTTTGATGGGGTCAGATGGGGTGACAACTGATAGAGAGCGTGCAGCAAAGTATTTTGGGTCCTGGTGACGGCACAGGATGTCTGTGTCCTTGCATCTTTAAAAAAAAAAAACATCTACAAGTTGTGGGTCGGCAACTCTACATTGCTTTTAGGTGTAAATGAGCGTGCACTTTATTGCCTAAAGTATGTGGACACCCTCCTAATTATTTTGTCTAGGTGTTTTAGCCTCAGTCATTGCTAATAATTGTGATAATTGCAAAAACTTTGACAGCTCTTGTTGTTTTAAACTTGCCCCAAGAGTGAAAATGGACATTTTGAGATGCTTTAGTTTGGATGCAACTTTGAATGATGCAAAGCTGGGACATTACTAGTAAACGCAATAGACTTACTCATTTTTGAAAGAGGTCAAGGCAGCCAGATTTGCTACACCACTCAAGCAAAACTATACACAATGATGCAAGTGGAAAAAATCAGGACTTTTTCAACTCTTTAACTGTAACAAATATATTTTTTTGAAGCAGGCTATGCTTAGTGGGCAGCTCAGACCTCACAAAATTCTGTCCTTAAAGACGCTAGTCAAAAGGAAACTGTGTTCATAAGAGCTATTAAGTACGGATGGTTACCTTGTAGTGGTGGTAAATCCGGTTCATTTTATGGGGTTAATCTGAGTCACTCAGTAATGTGATCAGCTTCACTTGTACTGACATCTTGATTGCGATTGATTTACTGCATGAAAATGCATCCAAATATCATTTGTCATCCGTTCACTCATCTTCTGTAATTAAATCCTTCTCTCTTAATTCTCTTGGCACCTCACACTTCCCCTGTCAGTGACAAGTTGACACTTTTTTCTAAGTGGAATCTTGATCATGGGGGATAGGGGGGAGAGGGGGGTGGACCAATCAGATGGTTATATTAATGGATCAAAAGTTCAAGAGGGATGGTCAACATTAAATTGCCATGGTAACTTGACCCAGTCAGGCAGCCACAGTGGCACCAAAACAAACAGTCAATAAATTACCATGGGAAAGGGCTATGATACTCCTTAAGTCCTAAAGTAGCCTGTAAGCATTTGCATTTTAAGAATAATAATATAACTATATTTTGTTGTCGTTTTGCAAAATATACTGCATTACTAATCTATACCTCTACTACTGATAATGATAATAATAATAATAGCATGTGCATAAAATCAGCCACATAACGAACACCAGTGTGTTGTTTATTGGAATATTTAACTTATTACTTAGATTCATGGACTGGAGAGAAGTCAGTTCAGCCAAATCGCAGTCCGCAGCGTTTCCAGCGAGTCTGCTCACTCGCCTTGTGCAGCCAATCAGAGGACTCATAAGATCCGGGTTAACTGAGACCTCTGACTCGTGATTCCTGATTCAGTACAAAGATTCGAATCATTAATCCGAGTGATTCAGGAACTGCTTAGCTCTATTACCTTGCGAATGGAGTGGAAATGCTTAATCAAGCTTAATGTATATTAAGTGCTAAAAAAGCATTCTATTTTCTTGTCTTGGTTTCATATCGCCAAATGTATGTGGACTCCAGATCATTAGCGTGACATCTCATCCCAAAACCATAAGCACTAACATGGAGTGTTTGTAATGAATTTTTCACAAATCTTGTGAAAAGCCTTTCTAGAAAAGTGAAAACCAGAGAGCACTTGTAAGTTCAGACACTGTTGGACAAGAAGATCTGGCTCACAATCGACGATCAAGTTCATTCCAAAGGTGTATACTGGGGTTGAGGTGCAGGACACTGATGTTCCTTCACACCAACTTGCCAGATGTCTCTTGCTAAGTTCACACTACACAACTTTCAACTTGTTCAGATCACTGTTCAGTTCACACTACACAACCTGATCTCTTGTAATCGGGAGTCTTTTTTTAATGTGGGAGTCTTTTTCTTTTTTTAGATTAATAATTATGCTTCCTGCACGGGCGTCTCTTCTGCCAATCAGGGTCCTTACACAGCGTATGAAGACCCACCCACCCACATATAGTCCGGTCCCCACCCTGCAGATACGGTGGTGCCCAGCCGACCGGTGGCAACACCGAGCCTCGAACCCGGGAGTTCAGAAACTTGGTGCTGGTGTGTCAGCGGAATATCCCATGGAATGGGTTTCCATGGCCGAGCAGCTGCATCCAAGCCTTACATCACCATGCGCAATGCATCAAATGCAGTGGTGTAAGCACACCACCACTGGACTCTAGAGCAGTGGAGACGTGTTCTCTAGAGTGACGAATCACGCTTCTCCATCTGGCAATCCGATGGGATAGTCTGGGTTTGGCGGTTGCCAGGAGAACGGTACTTGTCTGACTGCATTGTGCCAAGTGTAAAGTTTGGTGGAGGGGGGGATTATGGTGTGGGGTTGTTGTTCAGGAGTTGGGCTCGGCCCCTTAGTTCCAGTGAAAGGAACTCTTAATGCTTTAGCATACCAAGAGATTTTGGACAATTTCATGCTCCTAACTTTGTGGAAACAGTTTGGAGATGGCCCCTTAATGTTCCAACATGACTGCGCACCAGTGCACAAAGCAAGATCCATAAAGACATGGATAGAACATTGATATAACACCTTTGGGATGAATTAGAGTGAAGACTGTGAGCCAGGCCTTCTCATCCAACATCAATGTCTGACCTCACAAATGCGCTTCTGGAAGAATGGTCAAAAATTCCCATACACACACTCCTAAACCTTGTGGAAAGCCTTCCCAGACGAGTTGAAGCTGTTATAGCTGCAAAGGGTGGGCCAACATCATATTAAACGCTATGGATTAAGAATGGGACGTCACTCAAGTTCATATGCGTGTGAAGACAGACGAGCAAATACTTTTGGCAATACTCTGGATATTTTTCTTGAGTCCGCGAGTGCCACAAGCGAACCGGTTTGCAACAGAGCTGGCACATCTAGCGGTGACCTGTCAGCGAGCGAAAATAAGGGCAAATATCGTGTTGTGTGAACTAGGCATTAGTGAGCTCTGATTTGTTTACAGAAACACAGTCACGCTGATGCAGAGAGGGTCTTTTACAAACCATTGCTATAAAGCTGGAAGCATGTATTTTATATAATTGATTTATAAAACAAGCAATGAGGTGGCTGAAACTCAAGAATTAAAAGGGGTTTCCACAAACCTATGGCCAAATTATGCATTTGGTAGGGAAGTGTGGGTAACGGTTTAACAAGCTTACTGAATATTTGGTACAGATCCTACAAAAAATGGGAGATCTAATTTCTTGTCTTATTTCTCAATAAACTCAAACGTCATATTTAAGTGCAACTAAAAATGCATTCTGCTCATTTCTACCAGCAGTTAACCTGTTACTCATATCCCTCCCAAAAGAGGGATGTCTGACAGTATTAATACCCCTGTTGCAGAAAAATATTTGTACTGCATGTTGTTACATGGCAGAGTGCCACAGAAGTACCTGCAGCTCCTTGACCCCAGAGCCATGTGTGATATTGATGTTACACATGCTGAATCATAAGGGGGATATGAACTAGTCATAACAAGAAATAAAACATCACGGTTGTGACACTAAATAAAAAATCAGAACTTTACTAATGCCATGATGAGTCATTGTAATGATTTCATCTGTTAAACTTCCTGTATAAATGAACTGAACTGTGTGGTTTTGATTCATACTCCATGATTCATCAGTGAGCACAACATCTAGATGACCTGCGCCAGGTAGAATTTCAACCTTTTACCCTTAACTCCTCAACCTGTCAGTTTGCACAGTGAAAAGTTAAGAATAGTAAAATACAACCTCAAATCAGAAAAAGTTGGGACAGCATGGGAAGTAATAAAAAACAAAGTTTCTTACATTTACTTTGACTTATGTCATTGCAGACAGGATGAACCTGAGATATATCATGTTTTGAAATGTTTCCACTGTTTGATGGTCCATCCTAGATGCCTCTGAGCCAAGAGAAGTCGACGCCGCTTGTGGACATCAGGCTTCTTTTTTGCACAGTAAAGTTTTAGGTGGCATTTGTGCATGTAACTCTGTATTGTAGTGCTTGACAAAGGTTTGCCTTTCTAAGTAATCCCTCACCCATGTGGTTATATCAGCTATTGTTGAGTGGCGGTTCTTGATGCAGTGCCGTCTGAAAGATCGAAGATCACGGGCGTTAGCTTAAGCTTGTGCCCTTGGCCTTTATGCACTTCAAACTGTCTGCAATGAAATATAAGTCTAAGTAAAGGTAAGGAGCACTGCATTTTTATTTTATTAGCATTTTCCATACTGTCCCAACTTTTTCTGATTTGGGGTTGTAGTTTACTATGCAACTGCATTATCTTCTAAGAAATAGATGCCATAATGTTAAAGGTCAAATGTGTAGCAACACATAGCTGGAACACCAAGGTGTACATTTTGGCGTGTACACAGACATTGTCTATGTCTAAGAGAGAGATAGCTGAAGCCCTGCAATAAATTGGTGTCCTGTCCACAATATTTCTGCCTTGCATCTATTGTTTCCTGGTGGAACTGGACCTACTGCAACCCTGTTCTTTTGTTTTTTATGTAATTACTTTGCAAACATACTACCGAATAATGTTACCATATAACGGAATGATAGCTGCACATACATAATGTTAAACATAATGACCTTCCAATTAACCTTATTTAAAAATGGACATAAAAAAATATCTGCAGTGCAGACTGTGAAGTAGATTTGCACCTTTAACATCCCAACACAAACCATTCAGTACACATATAATAGCTAATATACAATGGACTATAAATAAATTTAAACCCTGTTAACGTGCAGCACGATGGCTCAAAGGGTAGAACTGTCACCTCACAGCAAGAAGGTCCTGGGTTCGATCCCCAGGTGGGGCGGCCTGCGTTATCTCTGTGTGGAGTTTGCATGTTCTCCCCATGTCTGTGTGGGTTTCCTCCCACAGTCCAAAAACATGCAAGTGAGGTGACTAAATTGTCCATGACTGTGTTTGACATTAAAACATGTGAAATGATGAATCTTGTGTAACCAGTAACTACTGTTTGTCATGAATGTAACCAAAGTGTGTAAAACATGATGTTAAAATCCTAATAAATAATTACACCCCTTTTAAACAAGTGCAAACAGCAGAGCAGAACTGTAATCCATGGTCAGGCAATGGTCTAATATTCAAGGGCAGACTCAGATAAACACACTAGACAGACAAATCAAAGCCATACACTATATACATGATTACAAAGCAAGGAATACAAGGTCTCAGACTTACTGTATGAACCACAGCACTTCACTTGAATTTCTTAAAACGTTTTCTATATATACTGGATGAGGTAGATGGAGGAAATGAGCTGTTCAGAACCATAATGAGGTTGCCACCTGGTGGCTTGGAGGCACAATGATAATGTGACACGGCTGGCTGTTAGAATACTAATAAAATCAATAAAGATAAGTGTATATTCATTGGGTTATTTATTCACAGTAGGAGTCATTCTAGAAATATGATCCTTCATGAAGCAGGCATTTGTTTTTGGTGTAAGTGATGCATTATGTACAGTTCTGTGACAATGCCCACTGATTGTCTTTGTTACTGCATTTTCTCTTACATTGGCTGTTACGGGATGTGGTGGTGGACCCAAGAGCAGAGCTCCTGGTTTATTTACTTTAGGTTTAGACAGTGGATAAGAACTAATGACAACAATGTAACAATGTATGAGGTGTGGAGATGAACAGACAATGTTTGCGTGTTTTCACAGTTGCAAGTGCTTGAGGCCGGATTTGAACTGGCAACTCACTGAACCAAGGAGCACAGGGGGAGTGGAAAAATAAAGTGGAAAAAGCACCACAAAAGGTGGTGGTAAAAAAGGTGGGAACAGCAAACAAAGGAGACGCTAAAAATGGCATACGCAAACAAAGGAAGGCAATAGTCAAAGTCAAACACAAAACTATTTTTTAGCCTTGGGGCTGAAAACTCTCCTTTAACTAAAATAATTGTTCTCTCAAAAGTTAATAAACTTAAAGACCATGAGCTGAACCCTTTAAGTTCTCACACATTTCTACAAAGGTGCAGCACTGAGCAATGGTTTGAGTGAGCTTTTATGCAAGACCCTGCAGGTGTGTCTAATTAGCAGTAATTAGTGCTGGGGCTTCTGGGAACTGGAGCTCTAAGATCTGCTCCCAGCAGCTCTCTTACTGTGCCGCCCAGGCCCCCTGCTGGTGACCGGCGGCGTGGACAGACCCCTTACATTGGCAGATATTTTTATTTAATGAGACTCACATGAGGGTTTAATAAGACAAATTGAGGGTTCAGGTCCTTACTTAATGACCTAGCAGAGGCAGCTTGGTGTTGTGGCTTGAACCCTTAAATAAGTCCAAAAGCCAGGGTCTGTCATGGTATTTGGTGTGTCAGTGCTCTTGGTGAAGGTCATTTACTCTTCTGTAATGGCAGTGTTAATGCAGAAAAGTACATTGAGATCTTAGAGCAACATATGCTGCCTTCAAGACGTCATCTTTTCCAGGGACGTCCATGCATTTTTCAACAAGATAATGCAAAACCACATGCTGCACACATTACAAAGACATGGCTGCAGAAAAAGGGGATACGGAAACTAGACTGACCTGCCTGCAGTCCTGATCTGTCCCCAATAGAGAATGTGTGAAGAATTTTTAAATGAAAAACAGCGTTTTGTTGCACACCTCATCACTTGGTATCCTCAGTGCCAAAACGTCTTGAAATGTGAGAAAGAATGGCAACATTACAAAGTGGTAAATGCTTTACTGTCCCAACTTTTTTTTGGAATGTGTTGCAGGTCTGAAATGCAGGAATGGATGTTTATTAATAAATGAAATGAAGTTGAGCAGACGAAACATGTCTGTAATTAAATAAAAGTAATTAAGGTTTAAGTTAGAGTGACTTTGTGTAACTGGGACAATCAGAAGGTGCAATTATTTATTTTTTAAACTACTTTTACTGGCTTTTAAGGTGGAAAAAAAAAATTTGTCTCTGACACATGAAATGAATTCTTCTGCATCACCTCTGTTGGTCGGGCTAGACTTGATTCATCCTCACCTGTAGTCGATTTAGGGATTACAGTGCATCGTTTGAAGTAGGAAACATTACTCATTAGCTTTAATTTTACTTTTAATTAAACAACAGGCTTTGTTCTTGTTCCTCGAGTCGTGAAGTCAGAGTCTGGTCAGCAGACGGCAGAGCTGTCTAACACTCTTATTGTTCCCTACTGTTCACAGACGGCTTACTCATAATTCGTGGCTTGGAAAATGATAAAACACCCTGCTGGGACATGTGAGAAATTATCGAGTGGAAAGTTTCATGATTGCTTACCCACTGCGCCTTGGCAGGTCAGGTCGATTGAAAATTCAAGAAAGGAATCAAACAATTAGGATTCTGTTCCACAACGTCTGCTCTGATCTGTACAGTCATAATTTGAAGGCTTAACTTTTGGCTAGAGGCAAAACTGATTCAGGTGTAAGATGAATTGCTGTAATCAAGTAAATAAGCTGCGTCTTTACCTCGCACGGGCAGGTCGGGTGAGCTGGGATTAGTAACAACAAAGTGTCTATTATGGTGGTATTGTTTCGCATCATTCTGAATCACTCATCAAATGTGATCAAAATTAAATGCCATAATAAAAACACATTCTGCCTAAACTAAAAAACAAACGATTGGAGTTGTGAACGCCTAGATCACACCTGGGCATTGTATGGCACCTGGGCCACATCCGGCCCGCTGGCTGTCTCTGATCGGCCCACATGAGATCAGTGGTAATTATAAATCAGACGTATACAAGTGTACATCAAACATGCAACACAATAGCATTGTTTTTATTTTAAAGGGTGTGTGTGAGTGTATCCAGCTTCACTGTAACATGTTGGTGAATAGAACTATGAGTGCGATTAATACAAACTGTATACGTTTTTGGCCCCTTGCAAAATTTAATTGCCCGGCCCTGGCTTAGATGAATAATTAATTATGCTTCCTGTACCTGCCGACTGGATGTGTACAAAAGTGAGGAGGAGTTTTAGACCTTTTGGGGTTTCTTGCATGAACAGCCCTCTTAAAATCATGCAACACCATTATTCATTTATCGGGTTTAAGTCTGGACTTTGACTAAGCAAATCCAAATCAATACATTTTCATTTTTTTAACCAACTTTTCTTATGCTTCAGGTAATGTACCACAACCATGACAAATTTCCTAAAATAGTTGTAAAGGTATTCACTCAATTACTGTAGCATCGAGTAGGCAAAGCAGAGACAAACCACAATGCGCCCTTCACCATGCTTTACAGCTGGGATTAGGTTTTCGTGTAATTTTTTTATGAAACCCACATTTCCAATCTTAAGAACCGGACCACACAACGTAAATAATTCTTGTGTTCAACAATTGCTTTAAAAATTAGAAAAAAGGTGTGTTTTTTGTTTTTATATATACACAGATCAGGCATAACATTATGACCACCTTCCTAATATTGTGTTGGTCCCACTTTAGCCGCCAAAACAAACCTGACCCGTAAAGGCATGGACTCCACTAGACCCTTGAAGGTGTGCTATAGTATCTGGCACCAAGATGTTAGCAGCAGATCCTTTAACTCCTGTAAGTTGTGAGGTGGGGCCTTCATGGATCGGATTTGTCTGTCCAGCACATCCCACAGATTCTCGATTAGATTGAGATCTGGGGAATTTGGAGGCCAAGTCAACACCTCAAACTCATTGTTGTGCCCCTCAAACCATTCCTGAACCATTTTGGCTTTGTGGCAGGGCGCATTATCCTGCTGAAAGAGACCACAGCCATCAGGGAATACTGTTTCCATGAGAGGGTGTACATGGTCTACAACAATGCTTAGGTAGGTGGTACGTGTAAAAGTAACATCCACATGGATGGCGGGATCCAAGTTTAAGATAATCAGTGTTATTCACTTCACCTGTCAGTGGTCATAATGTTATGCCTCGTCAGTGTACAAATGGATAAAGATAGATTAATCCACACATCTAAATCATTCCAAAGGGTAAACATATGCCTTTCTTATAACCGTCATGAAAACTGACATTGCAGGGTTTGTACACCATATAATACATGTTATTGTTGGTATGAAGTTGTGATTAGATATGAGTGGCCTAGCAGCATCAGATAAGTGATAGTAAGTGATGTAATCTCTCTGCTCCTGGAGCCTCGCACAGATTATCAGCCCTTTGATAAACAGAATAAGTGAAAGATAAAGCAGGACTGAGTATCCTTGGGTTGACTGATTGCAGAAGACAGGCATGCCTCGGCTACTTACTGCCAAGGACATTCTTGGCGTCTGACAGAAAATGCAATGACGTGCATAGCTTAGCTTTAGTTGTAGGCGCAATTAAAGAGCAGATTTTTACAACTGACCTAATCATTCAATCAAACCTAAGCTGCATATTGACACATGTTCATTTTTTTTTTATTAACCTTTTAATGTTGATCAGGGTCCAGTCCGGTGTCATCAGGTAACATGGCGCAAGACGAGACACACATATTTACTCAATTACACACTTGGTTGCAGCAAACTCACTTTCTTGTGTTGACAGGTAAGAGGGAACCAGAGCAGCCACATAAAACCTTTATAAACACTGTGGAGAAATGTCAAACACCGTGTAGACAGTGATAGAAAGCAAGGCTTAAACTTTGCTATGTGGTTGTGCAGAACTCTCTCTACCAAGCCTTGCCCTCATGCAGTCTGGCCCTTTTTCTCTAAGACCCCAAATAAATGCAAGTTTAAGCAGATTAGAATTGTGGGTGATTTAGTACGAGTACAACACCAAAACAGTAGGCAAATCAATTTTTGCTTGTTGTAATTTGTTCCTAATAAACATGGTAAATATGGGTTTCAAAGAGCAGGTACCCACCACATGTGCTTTTGGGTTAGATGGGAAGTTTCATATGTGTTTTGCAAAAAAAATAGTAAAATTTTTGAGCCGGCCAAGTCCACAGAAAGGTATCACATGATTTAAAATAATATTTGACGGGCCTCTCAGGTGGTGCAACGGTAAACTACGCTAGCACACCAGAGCTGGGATTTCGAATACATCGTATCGAATCTCAGCTCTGCCATCCGGCTGGGCAGGGCGCCTACATGAACAACGGTTGGCTGTTGTTCAGGGTGGAATGAGCCGGACCAGGGTTCCTCATAACTTGTGCAATTATGACCTCTGCTGGCTGATTGGTGATGTCTGTGCAGAGTTGGGGAATAATGCTGATCAGGGTGTGGCTCTTCGTGCACAAGGCTGATCTGCATATGAACTCGCCTCGTGCAGGTAAAAAGATGCAGTCGGTATTGCTCATGTGTTGGAGGGGACGTGTCAGTTGCGAAGCTCCTCAGTCAGCAGCAGAGATGGGGACGTAAGTTGCACGTAAGTCACACACACAGCGACTTTAGACTTGACTCGGACTCGTTTTAAATTACTCTGGCTCGACTCATGACTTGCAAAAAAATTACTCGTAAACAAGAGTCCCTAGCGTCAGCATGTGTTAACATAAGTTACTACTGAGTGCCCTTGTGTTCCCATATATTGTGTTCCAATATATGCTTTGTGTATATTATATTGACTCGTGACTTGACTCGAACTCTAGCCTAAAGACTTGTGACTTGACTCAGACTCTAGCCTAAAGACTTGTGACTTGACTCGGACTCTAGCCTAAAAACTTGTGACTTGACTTGGACTCTAGTCTAAAGACTCGTGTCTTGACTCGGACTCGTATTTTATGACTTGTGAACATCTCTGGTCAGCAGTGGAGGGTAGTATCGGTAGAGGTGAAGCATAACACAATCAGGGTGATTGGATACGACTAGATTGGGGAAGAAAATTGGGGGGAAAATCTGAGAAAAAGATAATAATATTTGGCAGGTGTGACAGGATCTAGCTCCAAATGCATGTTTCTAGATGTGACAGTAACGCATCCTGGGACTCAGTTTTTCCAACTGGTCGGATGGAAAAGTAGAACTTGGCAACACACTTAAGGTTTGTTTGGCATAAAACGGTTGCAGTGTGGTTCACCATCCCCATAATATCTCACCAGTCATGCTCCTATGGAGAAAAAAAAATCCAAGTTTAACATGTATTGGAACACATCCT